>NW_024081305.1:0-3378 GCF_003009895.1 Hyaena hyaena | reverse complement strand
TTGTCCTTCTCTGCCTGACTTATTTCGCTCAGCATAACACCCTCAAGGTCCATCCATGTTGCTACACATGGCCAGATTTCATTGTTTCTCATTGCCATGTAGTATTCCATCGTATAGATAAACCACATCTTCTTGATCCATTCGTCTGTTGATGGACACTTAGGCTCTTTCCATGTTTTAGCTATTGTGGAGAGTGCTGCTATGAACATTGGGGTACATGTGCTCCTATGCATCAGCATTTCTATATCCCTTGGGTAAATTCCTAGCAGTGCTATTGCTGGGCCCTAGGGGAGTTCTATTGTTAGTTTCCTGAGGAACCTCCACACTGTTTTCCAGAGGGGCTGTACCAGTTTACATTCCCACCAAGAGTGTAGGAGGCTGCCCATTTCTCCACATCCTCGCCAGCATCTAGAGTTCTTTGATTTGCTCATTTTAGCCACTCTGACTGGCGTGAGGTGGATAGAAACCCGTTTTTAAGTTCATTTATTTATGTTGAGAGAGAGAGAGCTGACGTTACATGCAAAAATCAACGAGAGGCAGAGAGAGAGAGAGGAGACACAATCCCAAGCAGGCTCCATGGTGTCAGCGCAGAGCCCCACATAGGGCTGCAACCCATGAACCATGAGATCACGACCTGAGCCTAAATCAAGAGTCAGATGCTTAACTGACTGAGCCACCCAGGCACCCCGGAAACCATTTTTTAAAACATCTAATGTAATAGTTGATTCAGGTATGGATTATGAGTGGAAGAATACAATTGTTGAAGAAAAACATACTCCCATGGGGAGCCTGGGTGGCTTAGTCGGTTGAGCGTCCGACTTTCGCTTGGTTCATGATCTCATGGTTCGTGTGTTCGAGCCCCGCGTCGGGCTCTGTGCTGACTGCCAGCTCAGAGCCTGGAGCCTGTTTCAGAATCTGTGTCTCCCTCTCTCTGACCCTCCCCTGCTCACGCTGTCTCTCTCTCTCTCCTAGAAATAAATAAAAAAACATTAAAAAAAATTAAAAAAAAAAAAAAGAAAAACATACTCCCATGGTCTCAAAGTTTTGCCCCTCAGAATCTTACTAATTACCAAGGGTAACGTGGACGTTTAGAGTAAGTCATCACCTGAGCTCAGAGATTAAATTTAGCATCACTAATAATGGGACATCCTGGCATTCTGTGCCTCCTGAAGTGGAGTGATGGAATAATAGGTGTAACATCACCTAGGATGTACTCTTGCCAAAAATGTCTAACTTGAAACTAAGCTTTGAGAAAGGAATAAGACAAATCCAAAATATGAGGCTTTCTATAAGACAATGGACAAATGGCCCAGACTTGTCAAAAAATTAATATAATATAGTATGATATAATATGATATGATATAATATAATGCAGTATATTAAAAAAAACAATGAGACCATTTTAACTTAAAGGAGAGTAGAAAGTCATTATATCAAATACATGACATTTTATTGGATCTTGGGTCAAAATAAAACAATAGCCCAACCAGCAAAATATTCTTAGATGACTGGAGAAGTTTGAATAAGGACTATGTATTGGATAATGTAAAATTACGGCTAATTTTTTTAAGTGTGATAATGCTGTTGTGGTTCTATAGGAGATGTTTTTTTCTTAAACAATGTATTATTGAAATATTTAGGGAAGAAATATGGAAATAGGGAAGAAATATGGAAAGAGAATGAGCAAACTGACAAATATTAACTGGTGAAGAGTTTGTGGAGCTTCTTGTGCCAGTCTACCATTTTTTTGAATGTTTGAAAACTCCAAAATAAAAAGTTTGGAGAGAAATGAAATGTTATGTGCCTGATAATGTAGCAGGTGATCAAAAAGTCACTATTATGATGATCATATGTTCATCAGGCTATGCAAATGTACTTGCTTATGTAGCCCTTAAGGGTTTTGTTTTTTTTTTTTTTAGCCATGTTCTTGGGGCACCTTGGTGGCTTAGTCTGTTAAATGGCAGACTTTGGCTCAAGTTATGATCTCCTGGGTTGTGAGTTCGAACCCCTCATTAAGTTGTCTGCTATCAGCACAGAGGCTGCTTTGGATCCACTACCAAAAGTATAATCCATTAAAAATTGATAAATTGAGTTTAATAAAAATAAAAAGCGGGGCGCCTGAGTGGCTCAGTCGGCTAAGCGTCCGACTTTGGCTCAGTTCATGACCACACGGTTCGTGGGTTCGAGGCCTGCATCGGGCTCTGTGCTGACAGCTCAGAGCCTGGAGCCTGTCTTCAGATTCTGTGTCTCCCTCTTTCTCTGATCCTCCACTGCTCATGCTGTCTCTCTCTCTCTCTCTCTCTCAAAAATAAATAAAAACATTAAAATTTTTTAAAAAAATGTTTCATTATAAGTTTAAATATTTGCAAGAGCCATGAAATCCAATAATTTTTAAACAAACTATTATATAACTTATAATCCTTTGGATTATAAATGTTATGGTAATTTGATACCCAGCATTATCCACTTAAAAACTAAATTAAACATTTCTTTAATAGTTAGAAATTTTACATAATTACATTCTTCCTTGGAATGTATAATTTTACTATACTTTCTGCACAGAATTTTATTCTAGTGTGACTTTTTTGTTTGTTGGCAGATTCTTCATTGATCATCTTATCATACTTTGCTGCTCTAAAATATTTATATAATGTGAAGTGTTAAATTTAAAATCATAAGACTCTAATAGTTCAAAACATTAAGTTAGTATTATCATTAATATGCAATCAAAACAACCTAAGTATTTTAGAAATCATGATTTTCTCCATATTCCTTTTCAGGCTGCGAAGTTAGGCTGAAGGCTCACTATTTAACCAGAAAGGTAGTTAGGGTTTTGCTTGGGCTTTTCCTGTACCACAGCCAGTTTGGTTCTTTCTTGGAGAAATGCTTGCAGTTATGGAAAAGTGTGCTTGGAACTGAGGGGTTTCCCAGGATGCAGGACTTTCAGCGATAATGCTGGGAGAGCCCCAGCAAACCAAGACAGTTGGTTACCCACTCTGTGTCTGCTTACAAAGTCTTGATTTGGCCTCTGGCTTGGCTACTGTATCAGTCAGGGATCAAAATACATAAATTATACCACTCAAATTAAAATCATTCAGAAACGTAGAAGAATAGTACAAGAAACACTAGTCACCTATTAACATTTGCCACATTTGGATACACTTCCACTCTCTCAAAAACAATTTGAGAGGGCTTTGTTCACAGAGTAACTCATTTTTATTTTATTTATTTATTTTTTTATTTTATTTTATTTTTTTATTTTATTTTATTTTTTTTACAAATAGTTTATTGTCAAATTAGTTTCCACATAACACTCAGTGCTCATCCCCATAAGTGTCCTCCTCTATGCCCATCCCCCCCTCCCCCCCACATCCATCA
>NW_024081304.1:1071754-1083980 GCF_003009895.1 Hyaena hyaena | reverse complement strand
AGGCTGCCACGTGCAGAGAACCAGGGGGCCGGTGTGGTGCAGCCCGGGGACGGGGGGAAGGGGGGAGGGACCAAGTGTGCTTGGTCATGACCGCGGCTCTCTTCAACCGCCAGTTCCGGGACTGCATTGTCAGTCTTTCGCGGCCGAATGTGTGATGCCGTTTAATGCTGGCGTGTAGAGGCCATTGCTGACTGCGGAAGGGACTTTCTCTACAAGCCTTATGTACGGGTCTCTGGAAACAGGGAGACTTCATGCTGTGCTTGGAGATGAAAGGGGATTTTACCAGATACTTTTTGAGATTTGATAAAGGGTAACCTCGCAGGCAACCCCCTGAGGCCTCTTCTCAGAAAGGCCACCCGTGAGACCCTCATGTTCTCCTTCTCCAGGATTACCAAGGATAATAAATCTTCCCTGTCAGTTTAGTCATGTAGTCATTGACTAAAATACCTCGTGGTGAATTTGGCCCCATGAAGGTTCCCTTTTCCTGACAAGATTTTCAACAAATAGAAAAGCACTGGTGTAAATTTTCAGATAGCCTTGATCAATATGTATAGCAGTGTTCCAAAACCTAATCCAGGTTGCAGGAAAACACACAGGCCATCCAGAATGAAGATCCTAACTGGAAATATGACCATCCCCGTGGGGAATGTATTGTGACCATGTCCAAGCTTGGGTTTTGGAGAAATTAATTAGGTCTAAGGTTAAACCCTAAATTCTGCTAAATTAGCCACTATTTCATAAACACAGAAATAGTGCCCGATGGCCTTCCTGGAGAGGCTGAGGGAGGCTCTCATTGAGTATATGGACATCTCCCCTGACACCCCTGAGGCTGAGGCGATCTTAAAGGATGAATTTGTCACTCAATTGGCCCTGGATACTTGGAGGAAGCTGCAAAATTTTCTGTTGCCCCGGAAGGGATCCTAAAAGAGATCTTATGAGTTATCAATTTGGTATATTGCAATGGAGATCAAGAGGGAAACAAAGGAAAGAAGGCTTAAGAAAAATCTGAGGCCTTCGTTGTGGCCTTATGTACTATGTCAGAAGAGACTTCCTAGGTCCTGGCACCAAATGCCACTTCTACAGTTGCTCTGGGCACTAGAAAGGAGACTACCCTTAGCAGGGACAACAGACATCCCTGCAAGCCATGCTCCTTGTGTGGAGATAATCAGTGGAGTCTAAAAGCCCTTGTAGACCTCTATCTGCCTAGGCTCAGATAATCAGTGTCCCTGAAAGGGACTGAATGGGCCTGGGGCTCTTCAGAGTGGCTCCCTGGAACCCACTGTCTAGTGGAAGCCCAGAACCTCAGGCATCTCTTGAATCAGTAACTAAAAAGCCAGTTCATTTCCTTCTTGATATTGGAACCACCTTTTCTGTCCTTCTTTCCACTCCCGGCCAACCATCCAAATGCAGCAGAATTATTAGAGGCATCTCTGGAAAACTTCTTATACCTAAATTGTTCTTGCAACCCTTGAATGCATGTGGGGAAAACTATTTTTTTCTCATTCTTTCTTGTAATGTCATGGAGACTTACTCCCTTGCTAGGAAAGGACATTAAACCTGAAATAGAGACTACGGTGCTACTAGCTCTAGGACAGATCAACAATTGCCTAGGTTTGGGAGAATTATTGCATATTGTAGGCTGAGGGTACCACGGTTCAGAAAATAGCTCTCCCGCTGTATCTGTGGTAGGGTCCCTTCCTAAGGAAAGAAAAAAGTACAATCCAAGGCAACATTGCTATTCACATACATGACAACATCCCTCAGGACCATGTAACATGAGAACACTTAATCAGACTACATGTTTGTGTGTTACCATATATGGGAGACAAAGAAGTAAAAAAATATATTAAAAAGTATGCCACATGGTATTTGGGGCTCAGTTCTTTGGATACGAACCCAACTGAGTGGTGCCGGCAGGAATAAAGTTGCTTCCTGGAAAGAAAACCCTCGGTGTCACGCCTCTCTGTGAGAAAATCCTGCTACATTACTTGGGGGCTCATCTGGGATTCAGAGACAGTGCATTTCCACCTCCTGTGCCATGGGGGATGTGAACCTTGGGATCCGGGAGAGGTAGCTCACCTGGTGCCCGTAGACTGCTTGATCCACAGGAGACTAGCTCACCCTCCCGATGTGCTGGGAGGAAGATCCCATGTGCATTAACACAACATGTAAGGCCCAAGAACCAGCTCAGGGAGCACCTGTCAGAGTGGTAAGAACCCAGGTTTGTTTTGGCAGACCTGCCCCTAAGAGGCAGAAGGGGAGCCTGATCACCTCTCAGACTTGTACTAGTAATTCCACAAGGGACGAGGAATGAAGCTGCAACTCTAAGGTGCTGGGTGCTGGGTGGTAAGTTGAAGTTGCCTTATAACTGTGTATGGGGACATGTCTCTCATTCATTTTTTGTGTCAATGACTATGATAATTAGAGCCAACTGTCTCTGGTTATTCTACCTCAGAACAGGGACTTCAGGGAACAATCCCAAGCAGCTGCTGAAACTCCTTTTGTTTTGGGGAAATTCCCTGTCTTCTCTGGACTGCCACGGACTGCCTAATTCCACTGGTGGAAAACAAAACAAAAGAAACCTAGAGTCCGCTCCTCTGTCTGAGCTGACAAGATTTAAGGCTGGGAATTCTCTTTGTCCGCCTTCTGCCGGCCCTTCGCTGCCTTTCCTTCCCCCCATCCGGTCCGGTTTCTGCACCACCTGGTGGGCGGCCTGCACAACTGGCTCCTCAATGCCTCAGGCGCCATCAGCTCCTCCTACCGCCCTGGATGTCCGGGAGCGAAGACCACCACGTCAGATTTCCCCACTAATATTCCAGGTAAAAATTAACCATGGGAAACAAACTGTCTTATGTGGACTCAAGTAAAATGCATTCAATGTTTAAGCTAATTTAGATTTGTTGGTTTGAGATAGACCATGTTTATCAACGTTAAAAAAAATTAGTCTGCCTAGAGTTGCTGAAAGTCTATTTGACCTTCTTTAGCTCGTGTTATCTCTGTTCCAGTTTGTTAACAAAAGGATGACTGAAAGTGATTGTTAATTTTGTCTGTCTCAAAGTTTTCATGGATAATTGTTAAGATAGCTTTCAAAGTGTTTTGTAACCTAAAACATTAAGGTTTTGTTTGCATGATAAATTGAGATTGAATTCATTGGCTATCTAACAAGATAAGAGGCTAAAGCAGGAATAACTAGATATAGGTCTGTGCTTCTGACTTGATGCAAAAAAAACCCACTAAGGATATTTGGAACTGTTGAAAAATATGCTTTGTGCTTAGTGGATTCATAATTTTGCCATGTAAAAAAATTCTGATGTAGGGGCACCTGGGTAGCTCAGTTGGTTAAGCGTCCAACTTCGGCTCAAGTCATGATCTCGCGGTTCGTGGGTTCAAGCCCCGCATTGGGCTCTGTGCTGACAGCTAGCTCAGAGCCTGGAGCCTGTTTCAGATTCTGTGTCTCCCTCTCTCTCTGACCCTCCTCTGCTCACACTGTCTCTCTCTCTCAGGAATAAATAAAAACATTTTAAAAATGCTGATGTAAAAGTGTTCACAATTGGTTACTACTTAGTTTACACTGGAGACTAAGATTTCTAAGAGTTAAAATTCTGCTTCATGTAGTTAAAACTGATAAAATTAAGAAAACCAACTCTGTATGTAAAAAACTAAGGCATAGGAAAGATATAAGAAACAGAAGTATATTTTTGTTGAAGGTAAAAGAAAGTAATTTTGTGCTAAATGAGACTGGCTATTTGGAGATAAATGACTTGGGACAAAACCTAAATGCAAAAGAAAAGTTGTAGAAGGTTCGTGAGGGAAAATCTTTAAAAACAAATTTTATGTGTGGTCAGGATGGACTAAGGTTAAAATAAATGGAATTTAAAAGTACACAGGGTTAAGATTAAAATGCCTCTTCCTTTGATCCAAAGGCTGGGAAAATGATGGCAATACCCTTGGTGCCAGCCTCCACATCCTCCACATTTGTGTTGTTTCTGTTTAGCAGAGGAATGGATGCCTCTGCCATATGAAGGATGGATGATATATGAAGGGCTTTTACTAAATACATGGGAGCCATTTTACTAAACTTAGGCCATTGTATGCCAAAAATGGATATCCACATGGCTGAAACATATTTATGTGGTCGTTGTTGAAAAAGGCAGGGGAATAGACCTTGATTTTGGTCCTTTAACCCCCTCCCTCAATGACCAATGATAATATATGAGTTACTGTTAGACCAAAATAAAATTAATTCATCCTACAACAACCAAGAAAGTCTTCCTTGGTCACAGTCCATACCCCCAAGGTCCTAAAGGTAAGGAAACAGAGGGGTATAAAAAATACAATTCTGCTCTCTGCTGCCCACCTTATCCAGGCACTCCCTGCAATGTAACAGGCATGTTTCCTTTACAAGAAGCTATAATGCCAGAAGAAAAAAACCTTTACATTACAAGATTTAAGACGGATAATGGAAGATCAAGGTAAATTTTCTTTTTTTAATTAAAAAAAGTTTTTTAATGTTTTATTTATTTCTGAGAGAGAGAGACAGTGTGAGCAGGGGAGGGTCAGAGAGAGAGGGAGGTACAGAATCTGAACCAGGCTCCAGGCTCTGAGCTGGCTGTCAGCACAGAGCCCGATGCGGGGCACGAACCCAAGAACCTTAAGATAATGACCTGAGCCGAAGTTGGACGCTTAACTGACTGAGCCACCAGGTGCCCGAACGGAGGTAAGTTTTCTGATTGGATCGGCATATAAAGACTTTTCAGAATATTATGTTTGTTTTTGAGTTGACCTGGAAAGATATAATGCTTTTGTTAAGTCAGATTCTTAATAAGACAGAAGTTTTTAAAAAAAACAAGGAAATCTAAAAGTTAGCCCTTAAATTCTGCTAAATTAGCCACTATTTCACAAACACAAAATGGAAGCCCGATGACCTTCCTGGAGAGGTTGAGGGAGGCTCTCATTAAATATATGGCTATCCCCCCTGACACCCTTAAAGCTGAGATGATTTTAAAGGACAAATCTGACACTCAATCAGCCCTTGATATTCAGAGAAAATGCAAAAATTGGCTGTTGACCTTGAAGGGACCTTGCAGGAGCTCCTTGGCAGGAGCTGCCAATTGGGTAGATTACAAACAAAACACAAAAGGAAGATTTAGAAAACCATTCGAGGCCTTAGTTGTAACCTTATGGACTATGTCAGACCAGAATTCCCGAGGTCCTGGCACCAAGTGCCATTCATATGGCCATTCAGAGCACTAAAATGAGAACATCCTCAGAGGAGACAAGCAAAATAAAAACCCCATAAGCCATGCACCTGATATGGAAACAATCACTGGAGCTCTGAATGCCCTTGGGGACTTCTCTTGGTGAGGGCTCAGATAACCCATGTCCCTGGAAGGGACTGACCAGGGCCTGGGGCCCTGCACGGTGGCGCCCCTAAACCGACGGTCTATCAGAAACTCAGAGCCTCGGGTAACTCTAAATATAGAAGGAAAACTGGTTGATTGCCCCCTTGACACCAGAGCTCCCTTTTCTGTCCTCCTTTCCACTCTGGGCCAACTATCCAAATACAGTGTGATGATTAGAGGCATCTCTGGAAAACTTCTAAATTTTCCTTTCAGCCTCTGGGATGTATATGGGGAAACCTAATTTTTTCTAATTCTTCCCTGATAATGCCAGAAAGCCTTACTCCCTGGCTAGAAAGGGACATTGTAACTAAATCAGAGACTATGGTGCTGCTAACTCAGGACATAAACAATTATGTAAGTTTTTTTTTAATTACTGGATATTGTAGGCTATAGATACCAGGCTCAGAAAAAAACAGTTTACTACTATATCAATTATTAAAGGAGACTCAATCCCACCTACTCCCCCTGCAAAAAAAAAAAAAAATAATAAACTGGGGTCTGACTCTAGACACTGTGTCCAGCCTTTGGAGAGGTTACAAACAGAGCGGGGCAATTACAATTACCAAGCTCACAGAGCTAAAAGACTATTAAAACACAGCATCAGGCCTTTCATTTAAGGAGGGACAAAGCTTATTAAATGGCCCAAAGAATGTTTACGAAAAAAAAAATTGTCAAGGACAGTTCTGCAAGTAGTATCAGGCTGTGAAGTATGTTTTAAAAACAATACTTTCAACTACAAACTTGCTCTCCCAGATAATCAATGAACTGGAGACTATCCAGGAGAAGACTGACAGTTAGCTCTCACTCATATGCCAAGGTCAAAAAAAATCCCAACATCTATGGATATGGATTAATCCTTTTACTAATTGGGTAGAGATCTTCCCCTACAAGATGGAAAAGGTACAAAAAGTAATAAAAACTCTGCTTTATAAAACAATACCCAGGTTTGGCTTACCTAAACATATACAAATTAATAACGGTAAATGGCAGCCTTGTCTCTTTCTCTAGAACTCCTGGCTCTTGAAAAAGTTTTTCACATCAAAATAAAGCAGATTGTCTGCTTATACTCAGAAAAACTCTAAATAACACCTCACAAGCATTAGGCGCTTTAAAAATTTTTTTTAAATTAAGTGAGGGCCAAACTCTTGTAAATAGAGCCACAATTGATTACTTACTGCTTCTGCTTCTCCATTAGCTGGGTTATGAGAGATTCCCTGATATACATTGTTTATAAAGTTAGGGTCTCTCCTAGATTATTTGGCAGGTTTGGAAATTGTGGACATTATCTTAAGATGCCATCGTTTTGGTCAGTATAATCTTTACTTTGTGTTTTTCTCTTTGTGTCTGCTAATGTTTATGCCACCTCATGCCTGCCAGCCTTCCTGTAGAACCATACTGTGGGCCACTCGACTAACCCTTGGGTAGATTCTAATGGCTGGACTCCTACACCATCTCTTATCAGCTTTAAGGAGCCAGAACAGTCATTGTCCCTGTTTCCTAACAACAGTTACAGGTCCTTTTCCAGGGAAGAAACAAATAGGGAAATGGTTAACATCAGGCAAGGAGAGATAAGGGACCTTCAGAGAGGCAGACTGCAGCTGCAAGTGGGAGGCTAAAGAAACAGATGGGGTTCTCCCTTTATAAAATCTTTTATGGATGCCTTCCCCCCATTACCAAGAGCATAAGAGGGGGAATCTACATGAGATAGACAATCTAACCCTATAATAACAGATGTGGACCCTTGGCTCTACCCTAACCACCTTACACCACTGGGTCAGGGAGTGATTACCTATAAATCTGACCAGAGATGCCCACCACTTTAAACCAGGAGATGCAATGTGGATAAAAGAGTGAAATGTTCAACCCCTAAAAACCTCTGGAGGGGACCGATCACTGTCATTTTGTCCACTCCTACTGCAGTAAAGGTAGCTGAAGTGGGTCCCTGCAGCAGAGTGAAGCCGGCATCTCAAAACTGGGAGTGCATTCCTGGCCCATCAACGCCATGCAGGCTGACCATATGGAAGAAACAATCTGCAACTCCAGAGGCTCTGGGAGACTGCAGCTCTGCTTTAGTCACCCCAGAAGCTGACTAATCCATGCACGGCAGAAGCCTGAGGAATCGATGGTTCGAAGAAACAACTGCTCTTATTTTCTAGGGTTCCTTACTGTGATACACTGTCACGCCATATTTCACATTTGTGATTCTTACTCTACTTTTTGCTATAGGAATGGCTGAGGCTGCCCTGGCCGACTAACAATATGATAAGAGGTTTCTGTTAACCCTTACGTTCCTTTTGTGGATAAGATACTTTATTGGTACCAAAATGGGGAAACAATAGCCATAAGAGACTAAAAAATTAGATCCCCACAAACCTCATAGTAAAACAAAATACCCCTGTCCTACTATGGGGGGGGGGGGGTTGGCACTTCAAAAGCTTAATTATTGTGAAAAACTGTCTTGCCTCACGGGAAAAAAAATTCATCATTGTCTCTGTTGAAAACTTAACATGCCTAAGCCAAAGATTTTATAACTGAACTGCCTGAAAAAACCAATGGTGGGAGGCCCCAGATCACCTTGAGCCAGATCCCTACCCATCGTCTAACTTCTCTCATCTCCAAGAGACCTGAGACAATGTCAACACAGCCATCAAATGGTGGGTCCCAGATGGACTATGCTAGCTATGTGAAAAGACAGCCTATATACTACTTCCCTCAGTCTGGTCAGGGTCATATGTCCCTGACATATGGACTATTCATCCATCTTTCTTCCCGCTTCCACTTGCCAAGTGGAAACATTTGGGAGTCCAAGTGTGTGAGGACAGAGAGACTAAAAAAAAAAAAAAGCAGTAATGGAGTAGCCAAGATGGCAGAACAGCATGGAAGTCTTTTTCTGTCTCGTGTACATGAAATACAGCCAGATCAACACTAAACCATCCTGCACACCTGGAAAACTGATTTGACGATTAACACAACAATCTGTGCAACCTGAACCACAGAACTCAACAGGTACGTGGCGCAGAGAGGTGAACTGGGGGAGAGAGGAGCCACGGAGGACAGGGAGCTGCTTTTGCTTGTGGAGAGAGGACGGAGACGGGGGGTGGGGTGGGGGGGAGAGGAGTGTATGGGAAAAGCATCCCCCACAAAAACAGCCCGAGAGAAAGTGGGGAGAGGTGGAAAAAGCTGCAGGGACTGAACTAAAAAGGGAGAAAGGAGAGGGTTTAAATTCCATTAAGATTCTATTAACAGGGGGAGCTCAGAGCCTGAAACTCCAAAACTCAAATACCTAGTGGTGCTCTGGTGGGAAGGGTGAATTTCCAGGAGAAAAGTGGGTCCTGGAGGTCTTAGGCCACGAAAGATTTTCCATAACCCTGAAATGCTGCTCCTACACGATTGTGTGAACTTTTTCTGGGGTGGGCTGGCACCCAGAAGCAAGTCTCTGGACATTGGCAGCAGCAAGGTCTCTCTAGCTTTCCTGGGTGTGGCTGGCCATTGCCCGGTGAGACCCTCCCCCAGAGGATCTGAGCATATCAAACTCACAGTCCCTCAGAAGTGAGGGGTCAGGAAATACAGCTGCATCTCAGATAAAACTCAGGAGGGAGGTGCCTCCCGGAAACCTGATGGCATAGTTACAGACAATGCAAAAGCAGGGAGTGAACTGAAACTGAAGAAAAAGGATGAGTGTGTGATCCCTGGTCCAGGGAGAACACAGACTTCTGATACTAAACTGAGTACCTGGGTGACACCATTTTCACCCCACCGGCACACGCGCATACACATCTACAGGTGCCTGAACAATCCACTCCAGTAAGCTAAGCAATGCCATCTAGTGGAGAATGGAGGCATTACACTAAGCCCCGCCCAACAGAGCCAACCTCACTCTTCAGGAACACCACAAATCTCTCCACCTGCTTAGTTTATGTACTATAAAGTGCTTCATAGTTTGACTTCTAGGAGAAAATGATGTAATATCAATCGTATTTCAGTCTGTTCACTGGTCCATCTATTTGATTTTCTTTGTTTTTCTTTTTCATTTCTTTTACTTGAATACAGAAAGGTTGAAAAATTTATTTTTATTTTCAATTCTTATTAAAACTATTTTTGTTTATTTTTTCGACTAAATTTATTACGTTTTTGTAAATGTTTAAAATTCTATTTTACTGCCATCATTTTATGTTATTCTATTTCATTGTATTCATTTTCTCAAAATTTCAAGCTTTTTCTGTTTTTTCCTGTTTTTGTTTTTGTTTCTTCTTTTCTTTTCCTTTTCCCTTTTTGCTCTAATCAATCAAGCTTCTTTCAATAACCAGACCAAAACACACCTAGGACCTAGCATCACTTATTTGATTTTGTGTGTGTGTGTGTTGTTTTTAATTTTTTAATTTTAGTTTTTCCCTTTTTTTCTCTAATCAATCAAGCACCTTTCAGTAACGAGACCAAAGCACATCTAGGATCTAGAATCATTTATTTGATTTTCCTTTGTGTGCTTGTGTTGTTTTTCAATTATTTCATTTAAATTTTTTGCTTTTTTAATTCCTTTCCTTCCTTCAAATGATGAAACAAAGTAATTCACCCCAAAAGAAAGAGCAGGAAGAAACGACAGCCAAGGACTTAACCAAAACAGTTAAAAGCAAGACGTCTGAACCAGAATTTAGATCATAATAATAAGAATACCAGTTGGGGTTGAAAATAGATTAGAATCCCTCTCTATAGAGATAAAAGAGGTAAAAGCTAGTCAGGATGAAATAAAAAAATGCCATATCTGAGCTGCAATATCAAATACGCCATGGCAGCAAAGATGGATGATGTAGAGCAACAAATCAGCAATATAGAAGACAAACTTATGGCAAATAATGAAGCAGAAAAAAAAAAGAGGGAGATTAAAGCAAAAGAGCACGATTTAAGAATAAGATAAATCAGTGACTCATTAAAAAGGAACAACATCAGGGGCATTCCGGCAAGATGGCGGAGAAGTAGGAAGCTCTGTACTTGCACTCGCGACCATACCTCACACGGAAAAGATCTGAAGCCATCGGAAACCTCACAAAACCCGAGATTGGGAGAAAAAGGACGCAGAATCCACTGAGAGAGCCTTCTAACGTGAGTGCGAACCGGGGAAGATAAAATCGGGCCGGGATCGGAGACTCCAGGGTGGGAGGCGATCCCCCTCTACCCTCTACGGGGAGTGAGAGGGGAAAAGGAGAGAGTCCGAAACAGAAAAACCTCCGCTCGGGGCATAGAAAGACCATACTTGCCAAATACCTGCACGCCAGGTCCCCTCGCGCCACCTGGTCTCGGGGGGCTGAGCGCACAGACTGCTGCTTTGTGCTGCTCCTGGAGGCAGGACTTCAGAGCAGCGGCGCGCCTGCCGCCATCGTCCTCCCGGGGGGCTGGGGCCCCTGGAAGAGCCGCACAGACACCGGGCGTCCGCGCTCCTGGCTGTCTGGGTCTCTTGAGGGAAGGCATTGATCTAAATACTGGGATATTTGCCTGTGAGTTCTTGTTTTGGGTGACGAGCCATAGAGGGACCCGGTTTTCCTCACTCCAGCGGTCTCGGGCTCAGAGCACCCTGCGGGCAAGCCCCCGCCCCTGCGCGCCAGCCCGACCCAGAGAAGGAAGCAGCGATTCTGACTCCGCCCCCAGAGCTCGGCAGGGGGCCTGGAATTGCCCGAGGGGGCTGCCTGGGAAGCTGTGTCTAAGGCAACTTCAGCGGGGCGCGCGGACTGGGATTTGGAGATTGGAACTGGCCTGGGTGGAAGAGTGCAACCAACTTTGGCTGCACCCCCGGGACGGGGAGTTTACACGCCCAAAAAAGCGAGGTGCAGCGCTTGGTTCAAGAAGGGACCAGAGCACCGTCACTCTCCTCCCCTCAACCGCCAAGGCAGAGCTCCCGCCTGAGGCATTGGATCCCGCCACGCCCATCCCTGCCTGAGAGCTGCCCGCCTCCCTTTTTTTTTTCCTTTTCTTTCTTTTTTCCCCAGGACACTGACCTGATTAACTCTGGTCACCGGCTTGCTTAAACAATCACAACGAGTCCATCCTGTAGATGTAAATTCTACACCTACCGACATTTTCATCTCTTTCTCTCAGGAGTGATTAGACGATATAGTTTCTCCGGATAACACCAGCATCATTCTCTCACCTATCCAACCATATTCTACCCTTTAGCTCTTTGAAAAAAGTTTCTTATGCCTTCTGCCTGTTCATTCTATTTCCAATTTTGCCTCATCCCCGCCCTGTCTTCTCTCTCTTTCTCTGTGCTCCTCAACCAGCACTGCATACACACGGCTATTTAGCTATAGCTGGTAAATCCGGTTATATGCTTTAAATCGTTCTTTGTCCATCAGTTTTCTTCTTTTTTCCTTTTCTTTTTTCCTTTTTGACCCTTTTATGTATTTTATACTCTATTATTCGCCCTCCCTCCTCTGTCTTTTAACTTTTTCGTTTTCCCTCTCGGTTTGCATGTTAGTTGAATTAGTCTCTGCGTTTGTGAGCTCCTGCTCCCTGTGTGTTTGTCTGTCTGTTTTCCTCTCCAGGGCTACCTCAAGAAACAAGCCAGAGTATACAAGGTGGAGAGTTCCAAATATCACTACGAGTAGGAAAATAAAATAACCAAGGTCCCAACAAGAGAGACCAAGAGATACCATTCAAAAAAACACTCTCTGAAGATGTGGTTTATCTATACCATGGAATACTACATGGCAATGAGAAACAATGAAATCTGGCCATGTGTAGCAACATGGATGGACCTTGAGGGTGTTATGCTGAGCGAAATAAGTCAGGCAGAGAAGGACAAATATCATATGTTTGCACGTATAGGAGGATTA
>NW_024081304.1:1026351-1065500 GCF_003009895.1 Hyaena hyaena | reverse complement strand
AGGACCGTGCTGCACTGCCAGATATCTATGCTCTTATTGTTATCCCCACCTTTCCTGTGGCCAGTGGACCTGGGGTCGGGTACCAGCATGACAGTGCATGGGGGGAGGGAAGTAATCAGATTCTTGAAGAAAACTCAAAACTGGATCTCAATGACACTAATTCCAGGAGACCCAAAGCATCCCTGTGGCCCACCAGCCACAGTGAGGGACAATGGAGGTCAGGTCACTGATGGAATTTTACCTCACTACTGTCTCTCAGTAGTGCCAGATTTTCCCCAAACCCACCCAGTAGTGATATGTGGCACCATCAAGAATTTGAAAGATGCATGGTGGTAATTCTGACCGTGTCCCTTTCATCTTACCTATTTGGCCTGTGAAGAACTTTGAGATCTTGGAGAATGACGGCAACTTACCATTAACCTAATTGTCTGTTTATTCAGTTACACCTGGTCTTTTCCTTGAGGCTCCATTGCTTTAGCGATCACCTCATTCCTGAGCATCTTATATGTATACCTGAGTGAGCAAATTATTTTCCCTCTTTTAGGAAACCTAGCCATGGGTGGTTCATTCAGTTAAGCGTCCGACTTCGGCTCAGGTCATGATGTCACGGTTTGTGGGTTCGAGCCCCGCGTCGGGCTCTGTGCTGACAGCTAGCTCAGAGCCTGGAGTCTGTTTCAGATTCTGTGTCTCCTCTCTCTGACCCTCCCCTATTCATGCTCTCTCTCTCCCTCTCTCTCTCTTTCAGAAATAAATAAAAACATAAAAAAAGGAAACTTAGCCAGGAAGAGTTTGCCTTCAACTGGAAAGGGTACCCTCACTTCATACCTCAGGCTTATGTCAAGTCTCTGAGATTCTACCATGAAATACTCCTTACTGGCCTTCATCACCTGTCCCTAACATTGGTCACTGCCCTTAAATCAGAGGCCTTACAACTTAGTGAAATGTTTAGTCATGTAGTTAGTAGTCTGGCACATGTCACATGTATGGTGAAGAGCAAATTGGTAAATCTCAACTTTCTTGACATTCAAAAAGAGACATATAGCAAAGAGTTGGTCCTTCAGGGGCTGGTGATAACATGGTTTGTGGTCTTGTGGTTTTGTGATACTATGACCCACTGACATGTGACCTGAAAATCGGCTAGCTTGGAGCAGGGCCTAGAAGAGAAAAGTTTTCTGACCCTCCACTATGGCCTCATGGGAGGTCTCTGTGATCTCTTGAATGGAAAAGAAACACATCATGCCTGATTTTCATTTGTTACTTCCCTATATATAGGCATTTTGCCCATATCAGTTTTCTAAAGCTGCATAGTAAATTAGCTGATATTTAGCAGTGTGAAATGACACAAATTCTTCTCAAGCAATTTCATCATTCAGAATTCCACGCAGGTACTATAAATTTCTGTGCTCAGGGTCTCAAGGAATTGAGGTCAAGTTGTTGACCATGATGGGTCATTAACTGGAAACTCAAGAGAGAAAAACTGCTGCCACGCCCTTTCAGGTTTTTGTCAAGTCTAGTTTCTTCAGTTTGTAGGAATGAGGCCCCCATTTCCTTTCGGTCTCTCAGTTGAGGCCACTCTGAGCATCCAGGACCACCCCCATAGCTCCTTAGGGGCACCCCACCTTCCTCCAAGTAGTAATGGTGCATCACGGTCATGGAGGCAGGGATGAATGTCACGCATGGCCCATGAACATGAACACCCACTCACCAAGGCTGGTCGTGGTACAGATGCTGCTGACTGCTCCTTGCATCACGCACACAGACCAACACCGAGCACCCGATATGGCGTCATTCCCCCAAGTGGTCAATCAGCTACCAGGTGGCAGGTTGATTATTTTGGTCTCTTTCCTCAGGGAAATGTAGCCCTTTGTACATGAATTCACCTTTGTTCTACATAAGGATCTTCCTTCTCACCGATAGATTTTTGAGAAAACCGACATTCATGGATTTAGAAAATGCCTTATCTGCTGTCATGGATTTCCACACAGCATCACTTGACAAGTATATTGTTTCTCAGGGCACATGCTCATGGAATTCACTAGGTTTATGGTCTGCCTGATCATCCTGAAGGGGCAGTTTCAAAAAGAAAAATCATAGAATGATATTTTAAAGCGACGATTTTGGTTCTAAGTTGGAAACAGTACCTTGAGGGGCTGGGACAATAGAATTTAGAGGGTGTCATGCTCTCCCTCATTTGCCAAGAGAGAGAGCTGTCTCTCCCATAGCTGCGATTCACATCTTCATTACTGAAGGGATGGCGATGTGAGGGGCTCTTCTCACTATTGCTCCTTTGTATTCAGTAGTTAAATTTTGCTACCTGTCCCCAGAGCTTTTGGCTTCCCCATGCTGGAGGGCTTTTTGCAAAGGAGGAATGTTTTCCACAAGCGCCCCAACAATGACCCCACTGAAATGGAAATAGACACTGCCCAGCAGTCTGGATACTCGTCTTTCTCAACCATCAGGCAAACATGGGGCGCCTGCACAGTGAAGGGAGAGGGGACCCGAGTGTTAAGGACACTGGCTTGCAGCTACACGAGACACTGAGGAGAAATATGTCCACCAAGTTTAGGTTTCTCCCAGTGATTTCAAGTCTGTGATTCAAGTCAAAGGAAATTATAACAACTCAGTTGAGGGAGGACATTTACTGATCAAGTCCGTCTGTAATTAAGGTATGAATCCTTCCCTCAGGCCAAGCCCAATGACTCCTCAGGCTGAGGGACCGTTTCAGGCAAAACAAAGAAGAAATAGCTGGTGGAGAAGACAGTTATGAATGCCAGTAAAAGCCTGGGACCCGCTCAGGAACTAATATGGAATGTAACCTGATGACTTAACAGGGTCTCCCACTTCAGGGGGAAGATGAACACACACACACACACACACACACACACACACACACAATAAATTGTCTATTCAAACAAAATACTTAGGGCAAATGCCCAACTTTTAATAACAGAAACTTATAACATTTAAGTTCTAACACTTTTTTTTTGCCTCAAGAAGACAATTTTCTTAACTAACACGTGCTGGAGGCATCAACAATATCAGGTTCCATTCTAGGACAGCCAACTTGTTCTGGTTTGTTATTGATCATTTCCCTAATAGGATTATAAATTTGGGGTGGATTATCTTCGTTGAGAATTTGGTCCAATTCCAATATTTCTAGTACCGTCTCAAGGTGGCTTATTAAGGCTTATCTTTTAAATCTGAAAATAAAGAGACAAATCATTAACCAAAAGATACCCAAGAACCTATAATTAGGGAGGCTCTGTGGCAGATAGAAAGAGAAGCTTCCAATCTACCAAGGGATAGAAAATGGACCCTCATTGGAGAGCCTAGGTGGCTCAGTCGGTTAAGCGTCTGACTTCGGCTCAGGTCATGATCTCACAATTCGTGGGTTCGAGCCCCACGTTGGGCTCTGTGCTGACAGCTTAGCTCAGAGCTTGGAACCTACTTTGGATTCTGTGTCTCCCCCTCTCTCTCTGACCCTCCCCACCTCATGCTGCCTCTTTCTCTCTCTCTCAGAAATAAATAAAAATCATTTTAAAAAACTGAAAAAAACGACAAAAGAAAATGGACTCTCATGGTAAGGGACAATCTGGGAAATACAAAGAGTGTCCGCTCATGGTCCATGCCCACCTGAAACTCTGGGGTGAATAGAAGTGTCACTGAGCTTGGAAGAATGAGTGAGATCAGATGATATCAATCTAAATAACTGCAGAGACAGCATGAACTCTGAATGAGGGCCAGGGTTTGAGAAAGCCAGGCAGTCCCGTCCCCACCTGTCACCCAGCACCTCACTAGGCCCTGCTTTGAAACATACTGCAGTTTCTCTTAATACCCACCTACTTGTCTCCTTCATGGAAACCACAACAAAACTTTTCCCGCAATTCCATAGGTCCTTGCCCTCCTTCAAGCAATTTGAAGACTCTATCATATTCTGGAGATATTTAGAAAAAAAAAAACTGTCAGTATTTCTAAAGTAGAAAAAAGAGTCAGAACTCAATCTTGGTGTATCTGCTGCCTCAGCAATCATTCAAGGGCTAGAATGTTACACAGTATTTGTGTTTTATATTCTTACATCCAGACACCCAAACATATCTACCAATAGAACTCTTACAAACAATAACCAATTAAGAGATTTAAAAAGAACAAATAGCTGGAACATTGTAGTCGCAGTAAAGAGGAACTGTCTTATATTGTGTGAAAACCCAATTCCAACAAAGGATGAACCTTAAGAGGTCTGTGGAATCCAGTCTAAATCACAGAATGAGAGGGGCGCCTGGGTGGCTCCATCGGTTAAGCATCCAACTCTTGATTTCAGCTCAGGTCATATCCCACGGTTCATGAGACCCAGACTGCTTGTGATTCTCTCTCTCCCTCTCTCTGCCCCCCCTCTTTTTCAAAATAAATAAACTTCAAAAAAAAAACTTTAATTCATAGAATGAGAAACATTTCCTGTGGTTTCACTTATAAAAATCCTTATTCTACTCACGTTGCCCAAATCTTTGAATTTCCTTCTTCAACTGACTTTTCATTTCCGAACTGATTTGCCTTGGTAGTGCCAGGTTACCTGGCACTTCTCCCAGCACAGACATCGCTGTGGCCTTGGGGTTATCTGTAGAGACAGAGCTGGTAATGACTCCTGCCACCAACGCATTCCTACCAGGTTTGTGACTCCGCCCACCTTTGCTGAGACTGGTTAGGTCATGAGACAAAGAATCCAATTGGTTGGTGTGGAGTACCATCTCCTGCCACAGTCACAGGCTCTGGGGGGACGGATTTTGACCAGAAGCCCTCAGTGTGGATCGACCACTTTCCCTCACCTCCCCGTGGATACCCTGAACAACAGGTGCATCTGGAAACCAAATGTAATGTGGGGCTGCGATGACAGGCAGGTCCACAACCCCGCACGGACATGCACGTGCTCCGCAGTCTCTAACGGTTTTATGACATAGCAGGAGGATATACTGGATACATGTATCGGACCTGAAATTTTGACTTCAGGAAAAATAAAAGAACAAAGAAGCCTCTCCTTATATTCTTGGCACTATGCAAACATATAGAAATGCAGTTGGACTGGGGCGCCCGGGTGGCTTAGTCGCTTAAGCGTCCGACTTTCACTCGGGTCATGATCTCACGGTTTGTGGGTTCGAACCCCACGTCGGGCTCTGTGCTGACTGCCAGCTCAGAGCCTGGATCCTGTTTCAGTCTGTGACTCCCTCTCTCTCTGACCCTCCCCTGCTCACGCTGTCTCTCTCTCTCTCCTAGAAATAAACAAAACATTTAAAAAAAAAAAAGAAATGCAGTTGGACAGTACAACCAATAAACAAACAAACATTCACAGAGCACTGGCGTTCATGATTTAATGCCTCCTTGATGCCCTTTACAAGGTAAAAACCTGAACGTGCCACTGGATGTCAGGATGCCGATACTGGCACTCTATCATTAAAAATCCCAGTCAGTAAATAATCTTCCTTATCTGTCTTTTCTGTCTCAGAAGATGAATGAATTTTTTATACCTTGTTGACACCTCTCTTTCACTTACTCAGCTTCCTCTGTACCAGGTACTGAGCCAAATGCTGGGAGATAGGCAGGGAATGAGACAGACAGGGGCGGTCCCTACCCTTATGCAACTTACATCCTCATGGGGAAGTTAGAGGGTATGAGCAAAGGGAATAATATAGTTTGAACTCACGATAGGAAGGAAGACATCAAGGATGTGACCGACAGCAGGAGGGGGAGCCTCCAGGACCCCGTGGTCAGGCAGGGCCCTCTGAGGAGGTGACCCCTGGCACAGGAGACAGGGGGCCCGTGCACGTGAGGAGGAGGACTTCCGGCTGCCGTGAGGGCCAGTGCAGGGCCCCTAGGAGGGGACGAGCCGGGGCCATGGAGAAAGGACAGAGGCAGAGAGAGCAAGGAGGACCCCCCCTCCCAGAGGACACGCGCAGGAGAGGATGGCAGGACCGGGTCCTGCGGAGCGCGTAGACCAGCGTCGGGAGCTCCGATTCTGTTCTGAGCGCTCGGGGGAGTGGATGGCGGGCTTCAGGGTGGACGTCGCATGAAGGGATTTCCGTGCGCACAGGGTCACTCTGGCTGCGGGGCGGTGATGGGTCAGGAGCGTCACGTGGGAGGGCAGGCTGTGAGCTCAGAAGCTAGTGCAGCGAGCGGCCTGCTGAGTGAGGAGGTGTGCGGCATGAGGGACATCCCGATGGTGGGACCCAGGAAGGAGTAGTGTATTAAGAGGAGACACAGAAGGCAGAGCAAAGAATGAAAGCAAAGGAATATTCAGTAAGGAGAAGGAAACCAGTAGAGTGCGGAGTTTGGGAATCCGGGAAGGTTTCCACGAAGGAGAGAGTGAACACCTGTACCCAGTGTGGCCGAGAAAATAAGGGCAGCGTCACCCAAAGCTGGTGCCCTTCAGGGGAACTGCTCCAGTGGAGGGGAGGAGCCAGGGGCCAGGCGGCAATGAGGCAGGAAAGGTAGGGGGGTGGGGGACAGGCATCCTCACCACCTTCCAAGGTCATGGCTGAGCACCCGGGCTGGGATGCTTCCTCTCCTTCCAGCATCACTGACTGCATCTCCATGGTCAGTCTTCTCTTACACGGAGGAGGAGTCCCCGGATCTCCATGACGTTTCATTTGGTTCTCTGGTTCAACAGCAGAACCCTCTGCTTTATCAGTCATCATTTCCTAAAAAGCATCAAGAAACATAGTCCATTAACTACAAAAGTGCAACCATACTAGGGCGCTTGGGTGGCTCAGACCCTCGATCTCAGCTCAGGTCATGATCTCACAGTTCATGGGATAGAGCTCAGAGACAGGCTCTGTGCTGAGAGCATCGATACTGCTTGGGATTCTCCCTCTCATTCTCTGTTCCCGTCCCCTGCTGGTCTCTCTCTCTCTCAAAATAAATAAATAAACTTTTAAAAAATGCAAACATGCTGAGCTGCATTGTACATATGTGTATACAACATGCCTCTGCATCGTTAATATGAGTTTTCTTAGGAGCCAAGGTTTACCATGCCCCCACACACACTCTGTTCTCAGGAGCCTCAGCCTCTTTCCCATGTAGTCTAGGGGGGAAACGGAGGAAACTATCCTATAAGTGTAGTCCAAAGGCAAACATTGTACACAGTGAATCAGCTTGCTTGCAGGATGTGAACCCCTCAGCCAGAATTAAGTAAGCACATGATTACCTCCCTGACAAAGTAAATAACATTCTGTGTCAACCCTTTCAGGGGAAAGAATTCAGTGTCTTTTCCATATTTATTTAAATACAACAGTATCAATATTGGCTGGGTGTTTACAGAATGCCCTTTGTAGAAGGTGAGGGGGACTGGAGGTGCAAATCTTTAATCCACATATTTCCAATGGCACAGTGTTCAAAGATGTCCATCTAAGAGCCCTGTGATGGGCACTTTTAAAGATTGCTCTTACATCAAATGGCATGTATCAGCATGACAGACTAGCTGAAAGGTCTTCTCATTTAAAGGTAACCCCCAAATTTGCCCCATCATATTGGAATGAACTGGGGATAAATACCTTTTATGAATTATTGACAGTTCCCATTTAGGAGAAGTACAAAAGGGGGAAATTATTTTCATGCAGCATTTCATACCAGCCAGGTCCTCAGCTAAATGCTCTACCTGTACTAACTTATTTAGTATTTCACAGAGTTATAATTTTGGCAAAAACTCAAGGACAAGGTTAAGGAAGAGAAGATGTGGAGTCATCCACCCCAAAAAATCCTATAGCAAACATTATACTTAATGGAGATATACCAAACATTTTCTACCTAAGTTTGTAAATGAGACAAGGATGTCTACTATCTATTTAAGAATATATGGAAGTCATAAAAAGTGCACCAGTGCCAAGAAAATATTATAAGTATAATTTTTAGAAAGGTAAAAGTAACAATGTCATTCACAGATGGCATTTTTCTGTAGATAGAATATCCAAAAGGATACCATTAGAGTTTATAAGTGAACAACAGCCATTTTACGGGCCGCAAGAGGAAGAATCAAAAGCCATATCTATTTCTCTGTAATAACCAAAATAATTAGAAAAAGAAATTTAAAATACCATTGCAAACAGTGTCAAGAACATCAAAACCCCAGGAGTAAACCTAACGACAGGTGTGCCAAAGCACTACACGTAACACATAACACCTCGCTGAGAGATGTTAAAGGGCTCAGGAGACGGAGAGAAATGCATTTTTTGTGTGGATTACAAAACTCATTTTTAAGCCATTATGGTCATTTCTGCTAGGAGTAACTATTGCAATCATATTTAAAATGGAAATACTTTTTATTTAAAATATAGAATTTTAAAATCCACCCTGTTACATTTGGGGGATATTTGCGAGCTGATAGAAAACAGTAGAAGAGCTGAGATGAGCTTTCAGAAAAAGAACAAAGTTGGAAGACGTGCGACGCCAGCCAGTGGACTTACTGCAAAGGAAGAGCAATGACAACCATGTGGGCTGGAGCGAGGGAGGCCGGATCCTCCCGTGCAGGACGATAGAGAGTCCAGAAATCAGTCTGGAAATAGCACCTGCTAGCTGGCTGACACTGAGGTCCCCAAGCCACTGTGGTCCCTTCAGTGAGTCCACCTGGTCCCTAAGGGGAAATGTGCCTCCTCTCTGACCCCATTGCCATCCGCACTACATTGATTTCAAATGAAAAGGAGACTGGAGCAAAACTTAGGATATGACCTTCATGACTTTTAGAGTAGGACAGGTTTGGAACAAATAAAAGCATTAACCATAAAAGAATAGACCGTTCAATTAACTTAACTGAACTCATAATATCTATTCATCACAAAGACACTATTAAGATAGTGACAAAGAGGAGGGCACTTGTGGGGATGAGCACTGGGTGTTATATGGAAACCAACTTGACAATAAACTATTTGTAAAAAAAGAAAACCAAAATCAAAATCAAAAACAGAAAAAACTCCCAAGGACAATGGCAAATAAAGAGACTTTCGGAGAAATAAAAAAAAATAAAAAGAGAGAGAGAGATAGTGACAAAGCAAAACAGATCTGCATCTGCATAAGAACTCAGAATTATATATCTAAATATATACAGGAATATAAATATATGTAGGACTACAAGTCAGTTTAACAAAACACAAATATCTCATAAAATGTGGGTAAAAAGCTTGGAAAGGCACTTAATAAAACACGTACACGAATGGCCAACAAACCTCAACAATCAACACAAAATGCACATTTAGACATAAAGACAGGTCCCTGCATGCCCAGCAGTGTGGCTGAGCCTGAAGACTGTGTATACGGCAAGCGTTTGTGAGTATATAACACAACCAACTCTCTCTCATACACTGCCAGTCTGGTCCCCACCTTGAGTCCCAAGGTGATAGTTAAAAGGATAGATAGACCTCCCCCAACACTGAGATCCAGAAATCAAGGAAAATTACTGCACCGCAGGCTGGAACAGAGCACCCAACTCAGAACGACTCCCCCCAAAGTGCATTAGCGCACCCAAGTCTGACCTCCCCCAAAGGCTGAGACAGAGCACACCAAGGACAATCCCCCTCTAAGGCAGAGACAGAGCCCCAGCCTGCTCCCCAGCCATGGCGGAGACAGTAGCCACGGAACAGCCCCCCCCGCCCCCACCCCCGCCACACAAGGGAGATGCAGTGCCCAAGGACACCTCCTTCCCTAGGGCGGAGGCAGAGCGCTGCAGGCGGACTCCCCCTTCTGTGCACGGATGGACCTTTCAGACACCAGTCTCAGCTCCCCAGAGCTCAGAGGGAGCACCAACAAAGAGCCCAAGCGCCCGGCGCTGAGAAAGCCCCCAAAACCCAGTTCTCCGCCCCCCCACGGCGAGTTCCCTCCCCAGGGCAATTTCTCTGCCCCACGGCGAGTTCTCTCGCCCATGGCAGGTTCTCTCGCCCACGCCAAGTTCTCCCCCCATGGAAAGTTCTCCCCCCACGGCAAGTTCCCACCCCCTCGGCAAGTTCCCTCCCCCATCGCAAGTTCTCTCCCCAAGGCAATTTCTCTGCCCCACGGCAAGTTCTTCGCCCATGGCAGGTTCTCTCGCCCACGGCAAATTCTCTCCCTACGGCAAGTTCTCCCCTCACGGCAAGCTGTCTCCCCCATTACGAGTTCTTTGCCCACGGCAAGTTCTCACCCCACGGCAGGTTCTGTCCCCAAGGCAAGTTCTCTGCCCCACGGCAAGTTCTCCCCCCATGGCAAGTTCTCCCCCCACGGCAAGTTCACTCCCCCACGCCAAGTTCCCACCCCCTCGGCACGTTCCCTCCCCCACGGCAAGTTCTCCCCCCACGGCAAGTTCTCCCCCCACGGCTCAGACAGAGCCCCGAAGGCAGTTTCACTCCAGTCTCAGAACACGCAAGGAACAGCGTCCCCGCACGTTGTGACACAGCGCCCATGAAAGTCTCCCCAGGACGAAGGGTCCCCACCAGCACCGGCCCCACACAAGAAAATCCCACCCCCATCAGGGCTGAGACAGGGCAGCCAGGCAAAGTGCCCCCTCGGGCTGAGCTAAGCACCAAGGAGAGTCTCACGGGCTGAGGGAGAAGCCCTCAGGGACACTTACCTGGGGGCTGAGGCCATGTGCCGGAGGAAACGTTCCCGCCCTCACACAGCTTGGATGGGTTTCCAGGAAACACCCCCCACCCCCGACTTTCGACTGAGATAAGCACCCAGAGAAGAGCCCCCTCACCAGCACTGAGACAATTCCACGAGGAAAGGCCCTCACAGAACTCTGTCTCTCTGACCACCAACGACGGCCCCCCTCTCCAAAATGGTGGAAACAAGCTGCCCACGGAAACGCCTCCCTCGTGCCGAGATCAGAGCCCCAGGAAATATTTCCACAGAGTTGAGGTAGATCTCCCAGGAAGATAGCACACCTAAGGGAGACACACCTCCAGAGTTCAGAGAGAGCACCCAGGGAAAAGAATCCACCCTCCAAGTGTTAAAATCCTGACCTTGCTCCGGAGCCCCGCAGCAACTCACAAAATGGGGGTAAAGCTGTGGTGCCTCTGCGGTGGAACTCTCTAGAAAAGTGCCCTCTGGGAGTTGCTGGAAATAAGTCCCCCCAAGGAGTCTGCGAGTGGTATGCACAGGCACGTGTGTGGCCAGAGGATTGATACATTATTACCTGCCCAGGGAGGTGTAAGCAAAGCTGCACACCCTGCAGCAGCGCGGCCCCGCACCGGAGAAGAGCGTCGCGCTGGAGAAGCTTAGGGCCCCCAGCACCTGCTGTGCCACCCACCTGGCTCTGGGCAGCGTCTTCCTCGCCGTGTCTTAGGCGGTCCCAACAGGCAGACCTCAGTCACTGACGCCATAGGAAAAAAAAAATTTTATCAAAGTATAAAATTTATTTTAAAACATAGAAACTTTTAACGGAACCAGAACTTTTCAATCCAGCAGGCTAGAAGTGTGAGTTCGGAGCTGAGAGGGAAGAAATCAAAAGCTGGCACAATGTATTAATAGAAAAAGAGAGGATTCTGTGATCATCTTAATAGACGAAGAAAACACATGTGATAAAAGGCAGCAAATATTTATGAGAAAAGTTAAAAGCGTTTGGTACAAAAGTGTCAGCATGTATCTGCTTTGCACATTATTCCTGGGGGAGAAACATTAGAAATATTGCTCAGCGGGGCGCCGGAGTGGCTCTGTCGGTTCAGCGCCAACTTCGGCTCAGGTCGCGATCTCGCAGTTCGTGAGTTCGAGCCCCACATCGGGCTTAGTGCTGATGGTGCAGAACCTGTTTGGGAATTCTTTCTCTTTCTATCTCTGTCCCTTCTCTCTCTCACTCTCTGCTCGCTCGCTCGCGCTCTCTCTCAAAATAAATAAATAGGTTTTTACTTAAAGAAATATTGCTCATAAAATCAAAACAAGACGAGACTGTTCCCCATCACCCCTTCCCTTCAATACTCCCTATAGGAGTGATGTCTGGCAGCGTAAGGTTGTGAACAGGGCTGCGCACACAGAGGGAGCTCTCAGACTGTTGAATTACGCACACCGGAAACGTATAGTGACAATTGTCTGGAAATGGAGCTTCGGGGACGCTCTAAACCTGTTTCTTCCCCTTCAGCGTGTCTGATAGGTTGCTGCTTCACAGAGCAACCATAGCTGTGAGTCCATTTTCAAAGCTACTGCGGAGCAGAAGAGAAGAGATCAGGAAGAGGGCAGTTTAAAACACTGCAAAGTTTGCTGTCATTATTGCAGTTTCGCCATTTATCTTCAATAAATATCGTTCCGATTTTTTGCAGCCCCATTGGTTAATTCCAGAGTGTCGAAACCTTGACAATATTTGCCAGTGTTTTCATTGCCTTTTTGCATTAGTGGGTTTTCAGAAGTTCTTACTCTACCACCTCATAAGTGCTTCTTCGTACATACAACATTTCAATCTAAGTATAAACGCAAGAAATTAAACTGTGTATTATTTACAAAGTCCTTTTCTTCTGGAAGGAAGCTAATGTGTGGTGCTTATATAATTGTACACAGCCATCTATGATGAGGACTTTAAGAAATCTATCTTTCTATCCCTGTTTTCTTTTCCTCCCCTATTTTCATTAAGCCTCATTATAGCACCTGCTAATAGAGTTAGGTATAGTCCCCCCGCGTGGATAGCTTGCATGTGGGGATTCTTTTGAATTCCATATGTGAAATTTCCTTGCTGTTAAAGTTGCATAACCAAACATGAACAAACACCGTTGGTGATGCTGAGTGATGTTTCAGATTTGAATCCTTACATTCTCATCGTTGATTGTATTTTGCAGCACAATGGTACAATTTTTTTCCCTAGAAGGAATACATAAATCGCAAGAAAGTCATGACTGGAACAGTCCCCAGCATTGATGAACTTGTGAAAATAAAAAATTCACACGTTTATGTATGCAACGTGATCACCTTTGCGTACACTGAATCTTTGTAAATTAGTAAAAACGTGACTATATGAGGAAATGTCAACTTTTTCACAAACATTAAAAGAAAACTTCACACTATCGTGTTTTTCTTACAGTGTATCCCAGGTCAGTCTGATCAGGATCTTTTATCTTCCAGACTGCCGGGCCTCCCCAGCACTTTGCCTCTGTATGTCTCCATACAGAGATATACAGAATAACCTTAGCAGAGAAGTTTAATAATCTGATGGTGAGGGTACCCACCTCCTCACAGCCAATCAACCGGGCATAAAATACACATCAGTACAGACTTAAATCTTTGGCCACCTCTCCTTCGAGTCAAAATGAATGAGGGTACCCATTTGGTAAATATCCATCAGGCTCTTCCCCAGCAGTCACATCAAAACCCATGGGGCTCAGGAACTCAGTGGCCAACTGTGCTCAGCACTGTGGATCTCTACTCACCAAGGCTGACCTCTTTACAGCCATTGCTGTGTGCCCAGTCTTTCAGAAGCAGAGGCCAACATGGAGCCCCCAATATGGCACCGTCTCCAGAGGGGTCAGCCAGCTACCTGGTGGCAGCAAGTTCACTCTGGATCAATTTCAGCTGAAGTGGTTGATCCTTTTGAGAGACAGTCAGTGATCATGGAAATGTGCTTCTCTGCACCAAATGTGGTCTGAAATTTTGTATCTTGCATCACTATGTTCTAGGATCTAGAACAATCTCTTTATCTCATTTATTACCACAGGCTCAAATCACTAAGCCTAAAACAATTCCTATGCCCTTCTAGCCAGGATTGTGAATAGGCTGACCTTCCTTATACAATAGTCTCAACTTAAAAAAAAAATAAAAGAAAAAGAAAAAAAAAAGTCCAAACTGACTTATTCTGTATTTGGAAGAACCTAGACTCTATGGTGGCCTCTTATCATCCAGAGACCTGTAACCTCTTTGAGAATTTAACTGCATCTAGTGACTCTTCTCACAGAAAAATACCCTTATACATAACACTTGGCCTACAATTTCAAGGGGACTTTCCTGGCTTAGAATTGCTCATTTTTAGTGGACAAGTGAGGTCACTTAAAATCAACAACAGAACAGAGTGAGTGGGGGGTGCATTTTAAGCAAACGTAAATTATCCTGGGTACTATCAGTTTCACTATTTTTCTGTAAATGAGAAATTCTTTACTGAATTCACAGAAGGTCCTATGGAATCGTGTTTGGGTGTACAGTCTCGGGAGTCTGACGGGCCTAAATGCAGTCTTTTTTACTCCTGACTAAGCTGAGTAGACCATCTAAAATTCCATTGTCCATAGCAAGTGCATGTAAATAGCATCTTCTTCCTATGGCTATTTTGAGAATTAAAAGGGTATAAGCATGGGAAATGGAAGATGTGTGCTGATTATCCCTCACTTCCCTAACAGACATAAACTTGCACTTGAGCAGATGTAGGGATTCAGTGAAAACTCAGGGCGCCTGGGTGGTTCAGTTAGTTAAGCGTCCGACTCTTGATCTCAGCTCAGGTCTTGATCTCAGAGTTGTGAGCTCAAGCCCTGCATTGAGCTCCACACTGAGTGAAGCCTAATCAAAAGAAAAAAAATAACATTTGACTAGGGATTCAGTGAAAACTAGCTTTCAAAATATTAAAGAACTACCAAATAACCTACTCACGATGTAATAAACATCTTCATCTAAGTCAGACTTGGGATTTTTTTTTTAATCAACAGAAGTCCTTCATAAAAATGTGTCATTATCAGCAGATTGGATCTCCTTTGAGTTAACTGGTGTAAAAGATCACTTATAGGGAATATCGTAAGAATTTCTATATGTCTGAGGTTTCAAATCCTGCTTTATTTTTTAATGCTTAATTTATTTTGAGAGAGAGAGAAATCCCCAACAAGCTCCATGCTGTCAACACAGAGCCTGATGTGGGGCTCAAACTCACGAACTATGAGATCAGGACCTGAGCTGGAATCAAGAGTTGGTCGCTTAACTGACTGAGCCATCCAGGCACCCCTCAAATCTTGCTTTCAACAAGCAAATAATTTCAGTTATTCCTGAGCTTTTCATTTCTGTATTAATATTTGACTCTCTTAAAATCTTAGTGAATGACTGTACATTTAATACAATTGACAACAGTAGAATTTTCCCAGTGTAAACTGGGCCCTTGCTTGCCTTGCCCTGAATTCTAATGCACCCACAAAGCATTATAGTCACTGGGAATATCCGTTTTCAAGCGCGTCACTTCAAACACCACACCCTGAGGTGTATGTCCGGGCGGCCTTGTAGGTCTGTAATTTAGATGCATTCATTCCTCTGGCAGCCATGGAGGTGAGCAGCAGGGATCTCCATCCAGGAAGCAATGGCTGATCTTGCTGGGAACGCAGGTAACCAGCCTCCAGCTGTGGTGCCTTAGGGATCCGCTGCCGCAGTTGAGTGAGGACATGCTCTTCCCAGGCTGCCCCCAGCCAGTGACTAAGAAAGATGGAGGGGGAGGAAGGGTCTTAGGGCCTGGCCAGTTCTGCCCCACAAGACTTCGTCTATGGGAAATCTCAGTGTCAGAGGTCCCTGCTGGGCTGACCACGACCTTGTCGCAGCAGCACTGCTGCCTGAGACTCTTCATACCCAAACCTCTTCCTTGTCCCCTTCTCTTACAGGTGCTATATCAGCAGTGTGGCCTGAAGGCTCTCCCTGCCGATTCCTGCTCTCTCTCCCCTTCATCCTTCACAGACATTACCCCTCAAACATATCTTGCAATTTAAGTCCATATTGGCAACTGCTGGCAGGAAGGTTCATCTGGTACAATTCCTAAACCAATCAATTAATGATTACTAAATCCTGGGGCACCTGTGTGTCTAAGGTAGTTGAGTGTCCAACTCTTGATTTTGGCTCAGGTTATGATCTCACGGTTTGTGGGTTCGAGCCCCTAGTCACTCCTAGTCCCTAGTCACACTGACAGCTCAGAGTCTGCTTAAGATTCTCTCCCCTCTACCCCCCTCTCTCTCTCTGAATAAATAAACTTTAAAAAAATAATTACTACATCCAAAATAGGATAGTCGCTCTCACAAACCTAAAAGCAATATGAAAGACATAAATATCTCAGACAAGCTCAAGAAAATACCAACGATTCCTGTCATAATCTATCTTGTAAATATACCTTTAAGAGGCTAAGTCTCTTTGTTTCATGGATTAAACCCATATTTCTATTCCTAATTGTAGAATATTTTCACTTAGATAAAGGATTTAGTAGGCTGCACATCTATTTCATCTCCAGAAACTCCATGATCAACTACCAATGCCAAAGTTCTCTGGGAGTCTGACAACTCTGATTATCATACCATCTCTGATGTTCATGATGAGAAGTGTTCCTGCTTGGTCTTTGGCTAATAAGTGCTGCCACTTGGTTCTGATTCTCAGATGTGTTTATGGATGTTAGAAGTTTCCATAGTAATTTCTGGCCAACACACAGGAGCTACCATAGAGCTCTTCAAAGATGTTGGAGGTCCCATTATAAATTAATTTTTCACAACCTTGGTGAAAGCTGTGTCATCTGGACCCTCCAAGAGGCGGATGAGCAGATCTTACATTAAAAAATTCACTTTAACACAGTCTTCCCAAGACCTTTGGGTACCTCACACTATAGTCCACCAGGAAAGTTATTGTATTTCTCCTTAATTTAGAGCAAGTGGCTGTTGTTCCTTATGTCACTTAACCAGCCAAGCAAACTACTGGAGCCAGCCCAAAAAGCAAAGAGATTTAATTCACAACCTCATTTTAATAATTCCAAATTAAGATATTTGGCTTGGTCCAACTTTATATTTCTTCCACCTTTTTATTCTATGCCCAAGGGTCATTCCCAAACAAATATCCACAGTTGTTGGCTATATGTATGAAGAAGAAGCTTGCAGTTTTTCTGTTCTAGCACAGCTCCCAGTGGGTAGCAGGGTATACCTCGCTCCCTGTGCCTGTGGGGACTTGAGTCTAGTTACACCTCTAGAAGCAAAAAGGGATGGGAGGTACAGTTTCCGAGGAGGATCTTAGTGCCCTGGAGGAGAACTGGCTCAGAGAAACCATGTCAGGTTCTTCAGAAAAAAAGGAAATTGAATCTCCTTGGGCAAGAAGTGGTAGACTGCTTATGAGCAAAGAAAACTCACAGAACTTATGGGATCAAGGTAAACAACCTCATCAGAATGGACCAACATATACCAATTATAAATGTCAAGATTCTGTTCCTTTCTACTCAGTGCCCTAACATTAATAGAAGGCATCCTATGAGTTTGGAATTCAATGTGTTGTAATTCATGTTATGGACTGAATGTTTGCATCCTCCCAAATTTACATCTTGAAATACTAACCCCCAAGGTAATAGGAGGTGGAGCACTTGGGAGGTAATTACATCATAAGAGGGGAGCCTTCATGAGGGCCATCAGGTGAGGAAACCATGAAGAGGTCCCTCATCAGAACTTGGCCTTACTTCCTGAATATGAGACAGGAAACCATCAAAACCCTAGAGAAGAAAGCAGGAAACAACCTCTTTGACCTCAGCTGCAGCAATTTCTTACTTAACACGTCTCCAAAGGCAAGGGAATCAAAAGCAAAAATGAACTATTGGGACCTCATCAAGATAAAAAGCTTCTGCACGGCAAAGGAAACAATCAATAAAACTTAAAGGCAACCGGTGGAATGGGAAAAGATAGTTGCAGATGACACATTGGATAAAGGGCTAGTATCCAAAATCTATAAGGACTTTACCAAACTCCACACCTGAAAAACAAATAATCCAGTGAAGAAATGGAGAGCAGACATGAATAGACAATTTTCCAAAGAAGGCATCCAGATGTCAAACAGATACATGAAAAGATGCTCAACATGACTCATCATCAGGAAAATACAAATCAAAACCACACTGAGATACCACCTCTCACCGGTCAGAGTGGCTAAAATGAACAAATCAGGAGACTACAGATGCTGGCAAGAATGTGGAGCAACAGGGACCCTCTTACACTGTTGGTGGGAATACAAACTGGTGCAGCTGCTCTGGAAAACAGTGTGGAGGTTCCTCAAAAAATTAACAACAGAACTCCCCTAGGACCCAGCAATAGCACTGCTAGGAATTTACCCAAGGGATCCAGGAGTGCTGATGCATAGGGGCACATGTACCCCAATGTTCAGAGCAGCACTTTCAACAATAGACAAACCATGGAAAGAGCCTAAATGCCCATCAACTGATGAATGGATCAAGAAGATGTGATTTATCTATACAATGGGATACTCCATGGCAATGAGAAAGAATGAAATCTAGCCGTGTGTAGCAATGTGGATGGAACTCGAGGATATTATACTAAGTGAAATAAGTCAGGCAGAGAAAGACAGATACCCTATGTTTTCACTCATATGTGGATCTTTTTAAAAATGTTTTTTAAATTTATTTTTGAGAGAGAGAGAGAGAGCATGAGCAGGGGAGGGTCAGAGAGAGAGGGAGACACAGAATCAGAAAACAGGCTCCAGGCTCTGAGCTAGCTGTCAGCACAGAGCTCGATGCGGGGCTCAAACCCACAAACTGTGACATCATGACCTGAGCCAAAGTCGGACGCTTAACCCACTGAGCCACCCAGGCACTGCAACTCATATGTGGATCTTGAGAAACTTAACAGAAGACCATGGGGGACTATTAAATAATACATATCTAAGGAGCATATGGATCAAGAAAGTAATGAAAGGACAGTAGAAGGTATTTTGAACAGAATGAAAATGAAAACACAGTCTTATCAAAACTGGGGGGATGCAGCTTGAGCAATTTTTATTTTATTTTATTTTTATTTTTATTTTTTTACAAATAGTTTATTGTCAAGTTGGTTTCCATAGAACACCCAGTGCTCATCCCCACAAGTGCCCCCCTCCATGCCCATCTATCCCCCCCACACCCATCAGTCCTCAGTTTGTTCTCAGCATTCAAGAGTCTCTCATGGTTTGCCCCTCTCCCTTTCCCTCACCATTTCCCCCCTTCTCCTTCCCCATGGTCTTCCGTTAAGTTCCTCCTAATCCACCTATATGTGCAAACATGTGATATTTGTCCTTCTCTGCCTGACTTATTTCGCTCAGCATAACACCCTCAAGTTCCATCCATGTTGCTACACATGGCCAGACTTCATTCTTTCTCATTGCCATGTAGTTTAATGAACATCTTATGAATAACTGAGCAGGCTATACAATACCAAGATTTGGGGAGCCTTGACTCTGACCCCAGCTCAGCACTAGCTGGCTCTGTGACCTTTCTCAAGTCACTCTCCTTCTCTGGCTCTTCATTTGCTCACCTGAAGGGACTGAACTAGCTCAACTCTGGGTTTTTTCTACCTTTAGCATTATGTACTTTTCCTTTTGGGTGTCCATCTTGAACCTAGTGAATAAATAATGTATACTGGGTACATACCACATTTAGAGTCTTCCCAGAATATCTTCATCCTCATCCAGCACTGTCAATATTGCCATTGTACAGTGAAATTAGAATCTGAATTGTTCTGTCTTGGAGATCCAAGCCCTAGTCTATGGCCCTAGTCTACCACTGGACTGTGAAATTCCATTAAATATAGCAAATATGGTTAGCTGTCATTTCTTAAAAATCAAAATTAATGCAAAATAATCACGATGAAGACCATGTCAAAATTTTATTTTTTTTCTTTATTTTAAGTTTATTTATGTATTTTGAGAGAGAGAGAGAGATCACAGGAGGGGCAGAGAGAGAGGAAGGAGAGAGAGAGAATCCCAGGCAGGCTCCACACTGTCAGCGCAGAGCTTGACGCAGGGCTCAAACTCACAAACCCATGAGATCATGACCTGAGCGGAAACCAAGAAATAGAGCCTTAATCGTCTGAGTCACCCAGGCACCCCTCAAAATTTTAAATACGGGATTCGATCTTGTACTTGCACAATCATGATAATCATGCGTGTAGAGGGAGCAGCAGGTGCCAGAAGCCAAACACCGAATACATACTCACTGGCAATTCCTTCTAAAGGCCATTGCTTCCTAAAGAGGGAAATTGGCAAGATGTTTCCTTTATATGCTCCTGTAATCTATAGTGCTGCAGGGCAAAAGAAATGGTTTGATTTCATTACAAATATCTATTTGTCCGATTTTTGAAACATTATCAAGAGTGCTCAGTAAGTTACACAAATTTTATTCATTAATATAGTTGACTTTTTGAAAATAAACTTTGATCAAATGATAAACATTTCCTGAAAAAAATATTCTTTAACAGGATAATAACATTTTCAGAAAACTTTTTTACTTTATTCACTTAAAACAACTATGTAGATGACAATGGTGCACACTTCATTTTTAAAAATTTATTTTTCACGGGTTTTCTTTTCCACCATTGTCTGGAAACCTGGTGTGTAATTTTCTGTTTCTAATTATTGATGTTTGCATTTTATATGAATTCTTGTGTGCACCTAAGCACAGTAAAACCTTGGTTTGTGAGCATAATTTGTTCTGGAAACATGCTTGTAATCCAAAGCACTTGTATATCAAAGTGAATTTCCCCATAAGAAATAATGGAAACTCAGATGATCCATTCCACAACCCAAGAGCACTCATATAAAAATGATTACAATACTGTAATATAATACAAAATAATAAATAAAATACAAAATATAAAGAATAATAAACAAATCAACCTGTACTTACCTTTGAAAACCTTCGTGGCTGGTGTGAGGGAGACAAGAGAGAGGAGGGTTATGGTGTAGGATGACTTTCACTATCACTAATGGAATCACTGTTATCTATTGGCTCAATGGAACCTATTCCTGCATGGGGGCCATTGTATATGCTCACACGGATGTTGACTACAGTACAGTATTAATAAACTCTGGTCATACTTAATGTACTTAATGTAACCATCAATAAGGCAGCAGAGGAAAGGGTCTCTATCTGCAGGCAGCCTGAACTAGAAGGAAGAAAAGCATCCCTAAGCTCACTCTTATATGGAAAAGCATAGGACTTTCTGTAGGTGCTTTAGAGCGACAAAAATACACTAGTGCCAGTTGTAGGCACCTACCACTGTTCTAAAAAATCACTGATTTCTGCCAAACACTGCAGTCTGAGACTGGGCATCCAAGCATGGGAGACAATCACCCACAATCCTTCAGAGAGAGAGAGAGAGAGAGAGAGAGAGAGAGAGAAGAACCATTGGCTCAGTTGTGATCGTGTGACATTCAGCGTCATGTACTACTCGTATCACAAGACATCTCTCACTTCTCAAGTTAAATGTTATTAGCAATGTTTGCTTGTCTGCAGAACTCTCACAGAACACGTTACTCACAATCTAAGGTTTTTTGTATTTAACATTTTAATTCAGATGGCTATAAGTAGTTAATATAAATTACTTAAATATGTATCATGTATGAATTATATATGACATTTCCTCTAAATAGATTGTATTCATTTAAATATGTATTTGTAAATTATACAATTATTTAATGAAAATAAGGCATCAAAATGGACTTCTTTTAAGAAACGAAGACAAGTGGAAATTTGTCAAAATTATAGGATTCAGTCCATTATAATTTTGACAAGGAAAATGAATGAGCAATCCCTGCGCACACAGAACCAAACCCAAACCAAGAAGCAGACTGATTAACTGTCTGAAAGTCGAAATGCTGTGACAGTAAGGGACGGAAGGAGAACTACGGAGGGTCTTACTTTAGAGGGGGTGACCCAGCACCTCTCTGAGGAGGTGACCTTTAAGGAGAGAAGAGACGGGTGAGAAGACGTGGGAAGCGGAGTCGAGGCGGGAAGAGCAGCCCCGTAAGGCCCATGAATGGGCGCAGGCTGCCACGTGCAAGGAACCAGGAGGCGGGTGTGGGGCAGCACAGGGATGGAGGAAGGGTGGGGTATCAAGTGTGCTTGGACACGTCCACCGTTGTTTTCAACTGCCACTTCTGTGACTGCACTGTCAGTCCTTCCTGGCCAAATAGTTTAAACTGTTTTAAACTGTTCATATTAAGTTTGTATAGTCCACTGCTGACTGCACAACGGACTTTTTCTAGAAGCCTTATGTGCTGGTCTCTTGAGCCCGGGAGGCCTCATGCTGTACCTGGAGATGAAAGGGGGATCTTGCCAGGGACTTTATGAAAGTTAGTAAAGGGAAAGTTCACTATGTTGGAGTGAAAGGTCCCATGGGGGGACTCTCACACTCTACCATCTGTGGCCAACTGTGAATCCAACAGGAAGAGAGGTACCTTGCAAGTCCATACTACTTCAGCTACTAAGTTACTACACCAGCAGGAGGAAGAAAGATCTTCCTCCGCCCCCAAAACAGCGCAGCCAATGAGAACCTGTCACAGCTCAGCCAATGAGAAGCTGCTACACTCAGAACCCGACTGTAGTGCAGTGGACTTGCCATTCACAACCGCTCCCTCCCTTCTGTAAAAGAGCCTGCCTCTGCTTTATTCTTTGGATTTCCTGGGGTTTTGCTGGAGTTGCTTGGCTCGGATTGAAATTCTCGGCTATTCCCAAATAATGCACTTTGCTGGCACAATAACTGATGGTTTTACTTTTTTTTTATTTTTTAAACATTTATTTATTTTTGAGAGACCGAGAGAGACAGATCATGAGCAGGGGAGGGTCAGTGACAGACGGAGACACAGAATCCGAAACAGGCTCCAGGCTCTGAGCTAGCTGTCAGCACAGAGCCAGACGCGGGGCTCGAACCCACAAACCGTGAGATCATGACCTGAGCCGAAGTCTGACTCTGACTGACTGAGCCATCCAGGCACCCCCTGATGGTTTTATTTTTAAGGTTAACATCTTCTTCAATTGGTGAAGAAATCCTCATGCCCTTTAGTCTTTAGATCTCAATTTCTTGAGGAATCCAGTTTCCCTTCTGTGAAGTGCGGGCACAGTGCGGCACAGCTCTCACGAGCGCACACGATGGAGTGAGGGACGCCCGGGTGTAACGCCAGCTTCAGCTCCCACCCAGTTGTCTGACCTTGAGCAAGGACATGCTCCCTGGGGCTTAGGGTCCTCGGGGGTTAAGGGAAAATCAAGCCCCTGCCTCATGAGGTGGCTGTGGGGTTGAGGGGAGCGGGGTGGTCAGAAGCCAAAGCCCATCCCGGCACGTTTGAGGTGCTCTGCACATGTGCGGCTCAGGGCTGGGGCGGCGAGTAGGAGACGGTCATGGCCCAGAACCTAGGAGAGGCTACAAGCTCTGGGGCAGATAGCAGTCCGCGGGGGTCATTCCCTGGTTGTCAGTGATCTAATTGGGGGAACACACAGAATGCAGACTCCCCTATGGGCCAGAGACTCGGAGAGGGACACAGGCTTAGCCTTGTGGGACAGGACAGCCCTCCCTGGGAGCCGTCAGTGCTGAAGAGCTGGGGCAGAGGCTGAGGGAGATGAGAGCCAGGCCTCCCTGCCCTGGTATCTCCCATCAGGGAGGGAGATTTGAGTAGGGAAAGGGTTAACATTAGGCAGGGAGAGAGAAGGGAGCCTCAGGGAGGAAGAGGCAGCTGCAGGTGGGAGGCTGAAGAAGTGGCTGGGTTTGGGGGGGATAAAAGGATAAAGGTGTTCCAGACTCACGTGTGCTGGGTGCCACGAGTGGGATATCACAAATGTTCTGATAAGGCCCCAATAAAAATTCAGGGACAAAAATCGTTGGTCGCACCCCAGTCGGGAATCCTCTCACTCTTGAGATCTTTGTAGTTTTTCTCCATAAACTCCATCGATTTGCTCACTCTCTGTTGTCATCTGCAGGAGTCATTCTTTCATACTCTGACACAAGATCAGTGTCTGTCCCACGCTCCTGTAACAGACGGAGCAAAGAATGTTCCAGAATCAGGGTGAGATGATAAATAGGAACCAACAGGAAACTGTGGAACAGCAGCAGCCACTGGCTGTGGAGCCCGGGGGCAGCACTGGAGGCTTGGAAAGGACTTGGCTTCAAGCCAGACCTGGCTCTGAGCAGTTGTTTCCGGTACGCCCTCATCTGCTCATGACCCGGGGACTCTGTTCCTAATGTCTTTGTTGCCACATCCCCTCTGGTGAACTGAGGTTCCTGACAGCATCCACTTCCCTCACTTGTGAGGATTAAAAATAATTCATTCAATATTTGTTAGACCTGTCTAAGCACCAGCCACTTATCTAGGTGTGAAATGACAGTGAACTAGACAACATTGACATGGATCTCCATGAGCTGCTAGACCAGCAGAGCAACTGTCAGGTACTGGTACATACCCTGCAGAAAGTTGAAATGGGATGGAGAGATGCAAAAAGGTGGGCAGTATTTTGCATGTGGTGGTCAGGGAAGCCTCCCTGAGGAGGAGACATCTCACCTGCGTCAGAGTCAACGGCCATGGCAGGTAGTGCAGGTTGAAGGGCCTCACAGGATACCCTCACCCCAAGGTCAAAGACAAATGAACAGCATGCGCTTCAGTGGTCGTCGTGGTCTGTGTGGGGAGGTCTGTGATGCTCCAGCATCAGAGGGGGGACGATGGTCCTGCAGAGAATGGGGAATGGGCAAGGACCATCCCATGAAATCATTTCCTGTAACAAATCGATACTGACACACACAGCAGACACGTGTGCATCTCTATGTGCAGACACTTGCGCATGTTACCTCCTGCTGGCCCTGCTCCTTTGCCTGATTTCTGACTGATGTACGTTCCTAGATCCTTAACGTGTAGTTCCTAGAAAAACAGAATCCTAAACGTGAGATCTGTGAGTTGTGTCTGGGTTTCTGCAATTCCTTCTTTAATGTGATTCCTTGAAAGCTATTAAAGACCCATTTTCCAGGGTTAAAATGGCACTGGGAGCTCATAGCAAGAAATGGCGAAGGAGTTTCTCAAATTATCACACTTAGAGACCTGTTGTCAAGCTCCAAGGGTCTTGATGACCATGTGTCGTATCAGTGAGCCTTGTGGTCAAAATTAGGAGTTTAATGGGGATGAATGGCTGCTCTAATTGTGCTGAAGAACAGGGGTAAAACATTTCTGTCCACACGTCCTGAAAGTCCCAACTTGAAGTGCACAGAAAGGACCTCAAAAGTTCTGTAAATTGCCTTAAAAACAAATTGCTCTCTGGGTGGCTCTTTGGTTAAGCATCTGACAGTTGCTAACATCATGATCACATGCTTTGAGAAACTGAGTCCACTGATGGGCTCTGTGCTTAGAGCTCAGAGCCTGGAACCTACTTCAGGTTCTCTCTCTCTCTCTGTCTCTCTCTTCTTCCCCAATTGTCCCTCTGTCTCTCTCTCCCTCTTTCTCTCAAAAATGAAAAAACATTAATTTAAAAATTACTCTTCCTCTCCTGTAGCCTAAGGGTGGAGATCTGGGGAAACGCAATGAAAATTCTATCCGATGAATGGCTGAAACACAACATACATTCAATGCCAACTTCACACGGCCTTTCTGTTAATGTTACAGGACCAATTGGGAATGAACAGGATCCGGAAACTTATAATGGGCCATAGATGCACACTCTGATGAAACTGGGTCCTCGGAACCCCCAATTCCGTGTAATATCTTTGCAAAGAGAAACATCCTTTCCACTCCTGGGAGGAGGTTATTTCCTCTTGGTCTGAAGAGACTGATGGTCTTGCCTGAAGTAGGTGCCTTGGAGGGCACTGCTGACCCTGCGCACAGTCTATACCCGCAGCTCTCCTTCCTTCAAAACTCTGTAACTATACTCACATTCCCACAGGCCCTGAAAGTGAGGCACAGAATGTGACCCATGAGGAGTTGCAACATTAACCACAAGGTCTACGTGTTTTGTCTAATATGTGTATGTAAAAGCATGGAGAGTTCGAGTGGACTTTGTTTAAGTGTGGTGTATGACGGTGGAAGGAAATACTCATGAAGGAGATCAAATGAATGACATGGGATCCTTAAGGGACGACACAGATTCAAGGTTTTCATTTTTGGACTTAGGGATGACTCTCCTAGTTTCATGGGTTGGTTGACTGAAATAAGCCCCAAAGGGGGCCTACTATAAATTAAGGAGAAATGCACGAAGTTCCTGGGTGCACTGCAGAGGAAGACAGCCTGAAGCAGGTTGGAGTGTCAACATGAGTTCATCAGATGGAAGGGTTGGGAGGTCCAGAGGACACGACATTCCTGAAGGCTGTGGTACATTGTGTTCTAACAGGAGCCCAGGCATCTGTAAAGAGCTCTGTGTGGCTCTTCTCCTCTCTGCTGGTCACAAATGGCTGTGGCTTCCCCTTGAGGGAGGACCGTGCTGCACTGCCAGATATCTATGCTCTTATTGTTATCCCCACCTTCCCTGTGGCCAGTGGACCTGGGGTCGGGTACCAGCATGACAGTGCATAGGGGGAGGGAAGTAATCAGATTCTTGAAGAAAACTCAAAACTGGATCTCATTGACACTAATTCCAGGAGACCCAAAGCATCCCTGTGGCCCCCCAGCCACAGTGAGGGACAACAGAGGTCAAGCTATTGATGGAATTTGACTTCAGTACTGTCTCTCAGTGGTGCCAGGGTTTCCTCAAATCCACCCAGTGGTGATATGTGGCACCATCAAGAATTTGAAAGATGCATGGTGGTAATTCTGACCACGTCCCTTTCATCTTACCCTGTGAAGAACTTTGAGATCTTGGAGAATGACAGCAATTTATCATAAACCTAGTTGGGCGTTTATTCAATTACACCTCCTCTGTTCCTTGAGGCTCCATTGCTTTAGCAATCAACACATTCCTGGGCATCTGGTATGTATATTTGTGTGAGCAAATGCTTTCCCCTCTTTTAGAAAACCTATCCAGGAAGAGCTTAACGTCAGCTGGAAAGGGCACCCTCACTTCGTACCTCAGGCTTATATCAACTCTCTGAACTCATGTCATAAACTACTCCTCACAGGCCTTGAACACCTGTCCCTAACATCAGGCACTGCCCTTTTCCTTTGCCTCGATGATGTTATTCTCCTTGAGAAGGAAGGAGAAACTCATATAGACACATTGGCAACATACTTGAAAGACAGGATGTAGGAGAGAATTCTCACAGAAAATCAGAAGCCTTACAACTTAGTGAAATGTTTAGTCATGTAGTTAGTAGTCTGGCTCATGTCACGGTTATGCTTGTATGATGAAGAGCAAATTGGTAAATCTCAACTTTCTTGACATTCAAAAAGAGACGTAGAGCAAAGAGTTGGCCCATCAGGGGTTGGTGATAACATGGCTTGTGGTTTTGTGGTTTTGTGGTACTATGACCCACTGACATGTGACCTGAAAATGCTAGCTTGGAGCAGGGCCCAGAAAAGAAAAGTTCTCTGACCCTACACTATGGCCTCATGGGAAGGTCTCTGTGATCTCTTGAATGGAAAAGAAACGCATCATGCCTCATTTTCATTTGTTACTTCCCTATATACAGGCATTTTGCCCATATCAGTTTTCTAAAGCTGCATATTAAATTAGCTGATAATTAGCAGTGTGAAATGATACAAATGTCTTCTCAAGCAATTTCATCATTCAGAATTCCACGCAGGTACTATAAATTTCTGTGCTCAGAGTCTCAAGGAATTGAGGTCAAGTTGTTGACCATGATGGGTCATTAACTGGAAACTCAAGAGAGAAAAACTGCTGCCACGCCCTTTCAGGTTTTTGTCAAGTCTAGTTTCTTCAGTTTGTAGGAATGGGGTCCCCATTTCCTTTCTGTCTCTCAGTTGAGGCCACTCTGAGCATCCAGGACCACCCCCATAGCTCCTTAGGGGCACCCCTCCTTCCTCCAAGTAGTAATGGTGCATCATGGTCATGGAGGCAGGGATGAATGTCATGCATGACCCATGAACATGAACACCCACTCACCAAGGCTGGTCGTGGTACAGATGCTGCTGACTGCTCCTTGCATCAGGTACACAAACCAACACCGAGCACCCCATATGGCGTCATTCCCCCAAGTGGTCAATCAGCTACCAGGTGGCAGGTTGATATTTTGGTCTCTTTCCTCAGGGAAATGTAGCCCTTTGTACATGAATTCACCTTTGTTCTACATATGGATCTTCTCCTCCTAGATTTTTGAGAAAACTGACATTCATAGATTTAGAAAATGCCTTATCTGCTGTCATGGATTTCCACACAGCATCATTAAGGACAAGGATATTGCTTCATGGGGCACATGCTGATGGAATTCACTAGAGATTTATGATCTGCCTGATCATCCTGAAGGGGCAGTTTCAACAAGAAAAATTATATAATGATATTTTATAGCCACGATTTTGGTTCTATGTTGGAAACAGTACCTTGAGGGGCTGGGACAATAGAATTTAGAGGGTGTCATGCTCTCCCTCATTTGCCAAGAGAGAGAGCTGTCTCTCCCATAGCTGCGATTCACATCTTCATTACTGAAGGGATGGCGATGTGAGGGGCTCTTCTCACTATTGCTCCTTTGTATTCAGTAGTTAAATTTTGCTACCTGTCCCCAGAGCTTTAGGCTTCCCCATGCTGGAGGGCTTTTTGCAAAGGAGGAATGTTTTCCACAAGCGCCCCAACAATGACCCCACTGAAATGGAAATAGACACTGCCCAGCAGTCAGTTTGGATGCTCATCTTCCTCAACCGTCAGGCAGAATGTGGGGAGATGGAACCCGATTAAGGACACTGGCTTCCAGCTGCATGAGACACTGAGGAGGGAGATGTCCACGATGTTTGGGTGTCTCCCTGCGCTCGCACGTTGGTGATTCAAGTCAAAGGAAATTATAACAACTCAGTTCAGGCAGGACATGTACTGGTCGGTTCTGTCTGTAATTGAGGTGTGAATCATCCCTCAAGTGCAGTCAGAGGACAGGGTGACCGACTATTTCAGGCCAAACAAAGATGAAATGGCTAGTAGAGAAGACAGTTCTGAATGTCAGCTACAGGCCTGGGACCCGCTGAGGAACTAGGATGGAATATAAACTGATGGCCTAAGGGGGTTCCCCCCTTCAGGGGGAAAACGAACACACACACACTCACACACACACAACAAACTGGTCATTGAAACAAAATACTTAGTGCAAATGCTCAGCTTTTTTTTTTAATTTTTAATGTTTTATTTATTTCTGAGAGAGAGAGAGAGAGAGAGAGAGAGAGAGACAGCGAGAGCAGGGGAAGGTCAGAGAGGGAGATACAGAATCTGAAGCAGGCTCCAGGCTCTGAGCTAGCTGTCAACAGAGCCCGATGCGGTGCTTGAACCCACCAACCGCGAGATCACGACTTGAGCCGAGGTCGGACGCTTAACCAACAGAGCCACCCAGGCACCCCAACTTACAGAAACTCATTACATTAAAGTTCTAACTGTGTTTCTTGACCTCAAGAAAACAATTTTCTTAAAAAACGCATGTGAGGAGGCATCAACAACATGGGGTTCTATTCTCAGGCAGCCAATTGCTCCTGGTTTCTCAATGATCATTTCATTAATGGGATTATCAATTTGAGTTGGGATTATCTTCATTGAGAAGGTGGCCAGATTCTAGTTTTTCTAGTACCTTCTTAAGGTGGCTTATTAAGTCCTGTCTTTTAAATCTGAAAATAAAGAAACAAGATATTAACCAAAAGATATCCAAGAACCCATAATTTGGGAGGCTTTGGGGAGACAGAAAGAGAAGCTTGCAATCTACATGGGAATAGAAAATGGACCCACTTTGTAAGGGGTTCAGCAAATTCAAGGAGTGTCAGTTCAAGGTCCGTGTCCACCTCAAAGTGTGGTGTGAACAAAAGTCTCCCTGAGCATGGAAGAATGAGTGAGGCTCAGAGAATATCAATCTAAGAACTCCAGAGATAGTATGAACTCTGAGTGAGGACCAGGGTTTGAGAAACACATGGCAGTCACGTCCCCCCACCCCTAACACAGCACTGGGCCCCGCTGTGAAATGTACTAAAGAGTTTCTCACACTCACCTCGCTGCTTCCTTCATGGCATATAAAATCATTCTTTTCTGCACTTCTGGAGGCCCTTGCACTCCTTCAAGCAATTTGTAGACTCTATCATATTCTGGAGATATTAAAAAAATATTAGTATTTCTGAAGTATAAGGAGGATATAAGTCAATCTTGGTGTATCTGATGCCTCAGCAATCATTCAGCCCTACAATGTGACAGAGGACATGTGCCTTACATGCTCATATCCAGACACCCAGACATCTACCAGTGGAAGGTGGACACCCAACAACCAGTGGAGAAATACAAAAGAACACCCCCGCCCCCCAAAAAAGGTGTCCTGGGATATTTCAGTAAAAATAAAGAGGAACAATTCCAACAGGGAAAACCCAATTCTGGCAAAGGATGAGCCTCAAGGGGACTGTGGAATATCGTTCAAATCATAGAATGAGAAAGACTTAGGGTGGTTTGTTTCATGGATAGAAATTCTCGTTCTACTTACTTTGTCCAAACTGTCGAATCTCCCTCTTTAACTGATCTCTTATTTCGATATTGATTTCCATCGGTATGGGCCGGTTATCTGGCACTTCTCCCAGCACAGACATCGCTGTGACCTTGGGGTTATCTGTAGAGACAGAGCTGGTAATGACTCCTGCCACCAACGCATTCCTACCAGGTTTGTGACTCCGCCCACCTTTGCTGAGACTGGTTAGGTCATGAGACAAAGAATCCAATTGGTTGGTGTGGAGTACCATCTCCTGCCACAGTCACAGGCTCTGGGGGGACGGATTTTGACCAGAAGCCCTCAGTGTGGATCGGCCACTTTCCCTCACCTCCCCGTGGATACTGTGAGCGACAGGTGCATCTGGAAACCAAATGTAATGTGGGGCTGCGATGACAGGCAGGTCCACAACCCCGCACGGACATGCACGTGCTCCGCAGTCTCTATCGTTTTTATGACCTATCAGAAGGATGCACCTGATACATGAATGGGACCTGAGAACTTGACCTCGGGAAAACTAACACTACAGAGAAGCCTCCTATAATCTTGGCACGATGCATACATACAGAAACACACCTGGACGGTTTGTTTAATAATGAATTGACCAAACATTCACAGAGCCCTGGCGCTCATCATTTCATGTCTCCTTGACGCCCTCTGCAAGCTGAAAGGCTGAATGCGTCACTCGCGGCAGCGGGCCTGACACCGGCACCGCACCTCTACCACTCCCAGTCAGTACCGGGCCTGCTCATCAGTCTTTTCTGTCTCTGACATGAGTGTTTCTGTCCTCCACGTCTGACCCCTCTACTTCATTCCCTCATGCTCCGCTGTGCCAGGCACCATGCCAACCTAGCGATCAGGAGTGAACACAGCAGGAAGGATTCCTGTCCTCGTGGAATGAATAGCCTCCAGGGAAAGCTGGGTGGTACATGTAAAACAGGCAAAGGGGACAATACATTTGAACTTGCGCTAGGAAGCACGATATCAGGGTGGTGGCAGACAGCAGGAGGAGTCGGGAAGGGACCCTCAGGAGGTGATCCCTGGAGCAGGATTTGGGGGACCGTGTGCACGTGAGGAGGAGGACTTCCGGCTGCCGTGAGGGCCAGTGCAGGGCCCCTAGGAGGGGACGAGCCGGGGCCATGGAGAAAGGACAGAGGCAGAGAGAGCAAGGAGGACCCCCCCTCCCAGAGGACACGCGCAGGAGAGGATGGCAGGACCGGGTCCTGCGGAGCGCGTAGACCAGCGTCGGGAGCTCCGATTCTGTTCTGAGCGCTCGGGGGAGTGGATGGCGGGCTTCAGGGTGGACGTGGCATGAAGGGATTTCCGTGCGCACAGGGTCACTCTGGCTGCGGGGCGGTGATGGGTCAGGAGCGTCACGTGGGAGGGCAGGCTGTGAGCTCAGAAGCTAGTGCAGCGAGCGGCCTGCTGAGTGAGGAGGTGTGCGGCATGAGGGACATCCCGATGGTGGGACCCAGGAAGGAGTAGTGTATTAAGAGGAGACACAGAAGGCAGAGCAAAGAATGAAAGCAAAGGAATATTCAGTAAGGAGAAGGAAACCAGTAGAGTGCGGAGTTTGGGAATCCGGGAAGGTTTCCATGACGGAGTGAACACCTGTACCCAGTGTGGCTGAGAAAATAAGGGCAGCGTCACCCAAAGATGGTGCCCTTCAGGGGAACTGCTCCAGTGGCGGAGAGCAGCCAGGGGGCTAGGTGGTAATGGCGCAAGGGAGGAAGGGAAGTGGGGACAGGCATCCTCACCACCTTCCAAGGTCACAGCTGTGTCCCCGGCTGGGGATATTCCCTCTTCTTCTAGTATCACTGGCAGCATCGTCAAGGTCAGCCTTCTCTTACACAGAGGAGGACTAATGGGTACTTCACGACGTTTCATTTTCTTCTTGGGAGTGGCAGGAAACACCTCTTGTTTACTGGCCATTATTTCCTGAGAAGCATCAAGAAACACCGTCCTTTAATGACCAAAATACAACCATTCCAAACAGTATGGAGGTGTCTCAAAAAGGTAAAAATAGAACTTCCCTACCAGCCAGCAATTGCAGTGCTAGGGATTTACCCAAAGGATACAAAACTACTGATTCCAAGGGCCACAGGCACCCCAAAACCTATAGCAGAATTATCAACAACAGCCAAATTACGGGAAGATCCGAATGTCCATGCACTGATGGGTACATAAAGAAGAGGTGGGATATACGTACAATGAAATATTCCTCAGCCATCAAAAAGAAGGAACTCTTGCCATTCGCAGCGACCTGGATGGACTAGAGTGTATTATTCTATGGGAAATAAGTTGGTTAGAGACAGACAGATAGCAGGCAATTTCACTCATGTGTGGAATTTAAGAAACAAATCAGAAGAACATGGGGAATGGGGGCAAACCAGAAAAAGACCCTAACCATAGCGAACAAACTCAAGGTTGCTGGAGGGGAGGCGGGCAGAGAGATGGGTTAGATGGGAGATTGGGATTGAGAAGGGCACCTGTTGTGATGAGCACCGGGTGTTCTATGTAAGTGATGGATCACTAAATTCTACACGTGAAACAAGTATTTCACTGTACAGATTTCACTTTAAATACTGAGCTACAATTGCATTTGAACCTGAAACGTTGAAGTTCAGGCCTGCACTAACGTGACCACGTGAGGCTTGAGCAGCACGGCAGCCCAGTGAGTCCCCACAGATGACGCACCCCAAGCGGCCCCCCTCGAGTTTCTCAGGGTTCCCGCCTGGCATCCTTCATGGTGTCTGCCCGCAGGAGTGCAGAAAGGAGCCCTTCTGCCTCGCGGGGCGGCCCTGCAGTGTCTGACTTGTCAGAGCAGAGGGGGGCCCCCTGGGGGAATGCAGCAAACAGAATTTCTTCACACTAAGCACAAACTGCAGCAAGAGCGTCGCCTTTGATGAGAGGGCTCCAGCTTCTGTAATGCTGGACGTGAAAAGTGCTTGTTACCAAGTGGTACAATTTCGGGTGGTTTCCACATGTACTTTGTGCTTTCCTTTTGACTTGCCATTGTGGACACTGTTTGGCAAAGGTGGTGTTCAAGCACAGGAGCACGAGACTCCCCCCGTTTTGGCTAACAGGAGACAAGAAGCCAACGGCTACATGCCGATTCGCATCACGCCAATGCCAAACCCTATATTAATCATATGACCAAGGGCCTGGCCTCTTCCCCAGGTTCTCCTCTGCTTTCTGGAAGCCACGTTCATCCCAGTTCTGGCTCCTCCTCATGATCGCAAGGTGGCTGCCAGGGCTCCGCAGTTACATGCTACTTAAGTCCCGTGTTCTGGGACAACGGGGTGGCATCTTGCCTGGCGTTCCCAGGAGGGGTGCTAGGCGTTGCCTGATGGAATCCTTTCGTGCCCAAGTCCACCCGCACCGTTTATTTCTCTGGAAGGGGCCTCGATCAGAATGTGCCGATTTGCTCAGCTCAGGCCTCACACAGCAAATGTATAGATTGAAACATACTGTGAGTCTTGATCATGGCCTCACATGGAAGCCTGTATTCAATAATCAGAATATCATTTCTCTCAAGCAAGCAAAATTGCCAACAGAGTCCATAAAACCCAAATCCTTAGTTTCACGCAGGCTATGTTCTCTAAAGAGAATGCAATTAAATTACTACTTCTTAAGAACAAGGAAAGCCACTCTAAAATTTTACATGTTTCTAAATAAATACTTTCTATTGAACTCTAGAAAAACATCTCAGGAGAAAATCTGTGGGACACACTTCATTGGGAATACAGAGAAAACCTAGACCTTCAAATGCCTCTATTTGAAAAGAAAAATGCCTGAAAATTAATGAGGTCTGTGAGTGTAGGAAGTTGCAAAAAGACTACAATAAATTCCAGGGAAGTAGAACCAGACTGATGCTGTGCTCTGAATGCTTGTGTCCCTACACAACTCACAAGTTGAAATCCAACGCCCCAAAGATGATGGTGTTAGGTGGTATTAGAGTCTTTGGGAGGAGGCTCCTCAGTCATGAAGGTGGCACCATCCAGAATGGGCTTAGAGGCTTCATACAAGAGGCTCCAGACAGAGCCCACACCCTCCCACCCTTGAGGACAGAGCGAGAACACCTGGCTACCAAGCAGGCAGTGGACCTTCACTAGAGTGCCACCGTGCCAGCACCTTGACCCTGGACTTCCCGGCCCCACAGTCGCGGAAATACATTTCTGGCGATGTCAGCTCCCCAGCTTGTGGCCATTTCCCATGGCAGCCGGAACGGACGGACACAGTACTCAAAGTCGAGCAAAAGTTAAGGAAATGGAAAAAGAAAATGACAGTGAAGATGTTCAAAAGGGGCACCTGGGTGGCTCAGTTGGTTAGGCATCTGACTCTTCGTTTCAGCTCAGGTTATGATCTCAAGGTTCTCGGGTTCGAGCCCCCCATCTGTGCTGACAGCCCAGAGCCTGCTTGGGATTCTGTCCCCCTCTCTCTGTGTCCCTCCCCTGCTGGCTCTTTATCTCTCTCTCGCGCTCTCAAAAATACATAAATACACATTAAAAAAACATTTTTTAAAGATGCTCAACAAAAGGAGAAGGTGGTCATTGACACTAATAACCACACACACTAACCTGAGCATGATTATCAAGGACAATTTTTTCGCAGATAAACAACACTAGCAATGCAGAAGGAGACCAAGCCCTGCATCCAGAAGAGAGTTCTATGAAAGACAGAACAATAACAATAACTGTATATCAAAGCTGAAAACTGACATGAAATGGACACTTTTATAGACCAATGAAACAGACCAGAACGTACCACGAAGAAACAGAAAATCGGAACGCTGCTGGATATGGTAAAAACTTGTCGTACCTAATGAAGGACCTTCCCATCCTGAAGGATTTCCTGGGAGTCCTTCAGATATCCCGGAGGGAAATAATAATACCAGTCTTAACCAAACCCTTTCTGAAAAGAGAAGAAAGCTCATGTGTTACCAACTCATTTCATGACAAAATCGCCGGAAGAAAGGAAACCGAGAGACCCAGACCTCTCACCTGGCTATAGACACACAGCAAATTAAATTAAACAATACTTTAAAATAACAAACATCATATGGTGTTTGTATATATTGCCTGCCGACAAGAGTGGTTTCCTCCTTGAAAAGCAATGAATGCAGTATACAACGTGAAGAGCAAAAACCAGGATAAAGTCCCAGGATTTTGAAATAAATGGCTTAAAGTCAGATACCTGTTCATGGTAAAGTTCATCAACAAGCTGGGATGAAAGGCAACTTATCTAACCTAGAAAAGAGTGTTGCCAAAAAAAAAAAAAAAAAACAAAAAAAAAACAAAACCAAAAAAACCAACCCATATACAAGTGTTATATTTAATGTGAAATATCCTACCCTTGTTTTCTTGAGTTTTAAATATAATGACATGAGTGTCTACCGTGTAATCAAGAACATTTGGTTGAACTAAAACCTAGAGGAAAATAAAAGAAGTGTAAATTTTGGGGGGCACCTGGTTGGCTCAGTTGGTTAAGCTTCCGATTTCATCTCTGGTCATGATCTCATAGTTTATGGGTTCTGGCCCTGCTTTAGGCTCTGTTCTGACAGGTCAGAGACTGGAGCCCCCTTCTGTGTCCCTCACTCTCTGCCTTCCCCCACTTGAGCTCTCTCAAAAAGAAAAATAAAACATTTTAATACATGCAGAAAAAGAAGTATAAATTTTACAAAGGAAGAAAGGACATTGTCCCTGTTCCCAAATGCTCAAGTCAGAGCAGAGAGGGAGACACAGAATCCGAAGCAGGCTCCAGGCTCCCAGCTGTCAGCACACAGCCCAACACGGGGCTCGAATCCACGAACCGTGAGATCATGACGTGAGCTGAAGTCAGACGCTTAACCGACTGAGCCACCCAGGTGCCCCTCAGTTGAGCATTTTTGTACACAGAATATCAAAAAGGACGTAAAATTTTAGAATTGATAAGTGAACAACAGCGAGATACTGGATGGAGGAGCAAGAATCTCAAACAACATGTATTACTGTGTAATAACAAATCAATAGAAAAAATATTTAAACTGCCATTGCAAACAGTGTCATCACCATCAATACCCAGGGAGTAAACCTAACGACGGGTGTGCTGAAGCACTACACGTAACACATCACAGCTCGCTGAGAGATGATAAAGGGCTCGGGAAACGGAGAGAAATACATTTTTTGTGTGGATTGCAAGACTCATTGTTAAATCATTATGGTCATTTCTGCTAGGAGTAACTATTGCAATCATATTTAAAATGGAAATATTTTTTATATAAATATTTTTTATTTATTTCAAGGGTAGAGAGAGAGAGACAGCATGAGCAGGGGAGGGTCAGAGAGAGAGGGAGATACAGACTCTGAAATAGGCTCCAGGCTCTGAGCTGGCAGTCAGCATATAGCTCGACTCGGGGCTCGAACACATGAACCTCGAGATCATGACCAGAGCGAAAGTCGGACACTTAACCGACTAAGCCACCCAGGCCCCCCAAAAAATGGAAATATTTTTTATTTAAAATATAGAAGTTTAAAATCCACCCTGATATATTTGGGGGAAATTTGCGAGCTGATAGAAAACAGTAGAAGAGCTGAGATGAGCTTTCAGAAAAAGAACAAAGTTGGAAGACGTGCGATGCCAGCCAGCGGACTTACTGCAAAGGATAGCAATGACAACCATGTGGGCTGGAGCGAGGGAGGCCGGATCCTCCCGTGCAGGATGATAGAGAGTCTAGAAATCAGTCTGGAAATAGCACCTGCTAGCTGGCTGACACTGAAGTCCCCAAGCCACTGTGGTCCCTTAAGTGAGTCCACCTGGTCCCTAAGGGGAAATGTGCCTCTTCTCTGACCTCACTGTCATCCGCACTACATTGATTTCAGATGAATAGGAGACTGGAGCAAAACTTAGGATATGACCTTCACGGTTTTACAGTCGGCAAAGGTTTGGAGAAAAAAAAAAAAAAAAGCACTGACCATAAAGAATAGATTGTTCAATTACACTTAATTGAACTGAGAATATTTATTCATCAAAAAGAGAATGACAAAGCAAAACAAATCTGCAGCAGTTACTCAGAATTATATTTTTAAATATCTACAGAAATACAAATATGTGTAGGACTATGAATCATTTTAACTATTAATCATTTTAATGTGTAGAATTATATTTTTAAATATCTACAGAAATACAAATATGTGTAGGACTATGAATCATTTTAACAAAGTACAACAATCTCAATAAAATATAGGTAAGGCACTTCATAAAACACATACATGAATGGCCAATAAACCTCATTGGTGAGCACAAAATGCATATTTAGACATAAGGAGAGGCCCCTGCACACCCAGCAGGGTGGCTGAGCCTGAAGACTGTGTATACAGCAAGCGTTTGTGAGGATATAACACAACCAACTCTCTCTCATACACTGCCAGTCCGGTCCCCACCTTGAGTCCCAAGGTGATAGTTAAAAGGATAGATAGACCTCCCCCAACACTGAGATCCAGAAATCAAGGAAAATTACTGCACCGCAGGCTGGAACAGAGCACCCAACTCAGAACGACTCCCCCCAAAGTGCATTAGCGCACCCAAGTCTGACCTCCCCCAAAGGCTGAGACAGTGCACACCAAGGACAATCCCCCTCTAAGGCAGAGACAGAGCCCCAGCCTGCTCCCCAGCCATGGCGGAGACAGTAGCCACGGAACAGCCCCCCCGCCCCCACCCCCGCCACACAAGGGAGATGCAGTGCCCAAGGACACCTCCTTCCCTAGGGCGGAGGCAGAGCTCTGCAGGCGGACTCCCCCTTCTGTGCACGGATGGACCTTTCAGACACCAGTCTCAGCTCCCCAGAGCTCAGAGGGAGCACCAACAAAGAGCCCAAGCGCCCGGCGCTGAGAAAGCCCCCAAAACCCAGTTCTCCCTCCCCTCCACGGCAATTTCTCACCCCATGGCAAGTTCCCACCCCCCTCGGCACGTTCCCTCCCCCATGGCAAGTTCTCCCCCGACGGCAAGTTCTCCCCCCACGGCTCAGACAGAGCCCCGAAGGCAGTTTCACTCCAGTCTCAGAACACGCAAGGAACAGCGTCCCCGCACGTTGTGACACAGCGCCCATGAAAGTCTCCCCAGGACGAAGGGTCCCCACCAGCACCGGCCCCACACAAGAAAATCCCACCCCCATCAGGGCTGAGACAGGGCAGCCAGGCAAAGTGCCCCCTCGGGCTGAGCTAAGCACCAAGGAGAGTCTCACGGGCTGAGGGAGAAGCCCTCAGGGACACTTACCTGGGGGCTGAGGCCATGTGCCGGAGGAAACGTTCCCGCCCTCACACAGCTTGGATGGGTTTCCAGGAAACACCCCCCACCCCCGACTTTCGACTGAGATAAGCACCCAGAGAAGAGCCCCCTCACCAGCACTGAGACAATTCCACGAGGAAAGGCCCTCACAGAACTCTGTCTCTCTGACCACCAACGACGGCCCCCCTCTCCAAAATGGTGGAAACAAGCTGCCCACGGAAACGCCTCCCTCGTGCCGAGATCAGAGCCCCAGGAAATATTTCCACAGAGTTGAGGTAGATCTCCCAGGAAGATAGCACACCTAAGGGAGACACACCTCCTGTGTTCAGAGAGAGCACCCATGGAAAAGAATCCACCCTCCAAGTGTTAAAATTCTGACCTTGTTCCAGGAGCCCCGCAGCAACTCACAAAATGGGGGTAAAGCTCGGACGCCTCTGCCTTAGAACCCTCTAGAAACATGCCCTCTGGGAGTTACCGGAAATACATCCCCTGAGGCGTCTGTGAGCAGTGTGCAAAGGGACGTATCTGGCCAGGGGACTGATACATTAGTACTTCCCCTGGGAGGCATAAGGGACGCGGCGGACCCCATGGTGCAGACGGCACACTGTCCTGCAGCAGCCCCGCCCCGCCCCGCCCCGCCCC